>NC_087219.1:53969745-54000715 GCF_015104395.2 Macrobrachium nipponense | reverse complement strand
GACTTCGGAGATAGAACATCAAAATTTTGAACTGACGGGAATCTCTTTGGGGAAAACAAGATCTTCTAAACGGTTACAAGTGTTATTGTTGTGCTCGTACGCGCGCGCGCGCGCGCCCCCCCCCCCCCCCCCCCCAAAAAAAAAAAAAAAAAAAAAAAAAAAAAAAAAAAAAAAAGTTTGGTTACATCAAAAGCTAATGAACTAGATTGAATATTTACATCAGATTATTATTATTATTATTATTATTATATTATTATTATTATTATTATTATTATTAATTATTGAAAAGCAAAAAGTACAATAAGTTACATTTGCCCGCAGTCTAGATTGATTTTTCCTTAAGGATTAGAGTAAATAGCTTTGAAAGAAAGAGAATTCCTTGCGTAATTCAAAAATAGTCCTTATTTATTATCATTGCCTTTAAAGTCGGGATAGATAGTGGTTGTGTGTGTGTGTGTATAAGCGTTAAGAAAATATCTCTGGAATAAACGGCATTTAAGATAAACTTTCAGAAAAAGATCTATTAACACACACACACACACACACACACACACCAGTAACTTTGGTGGTAATCGCTCAAGATGTGTCAATTTGTCCCCATCGAGATTGCCATCCCATTATAATGTATAGGTAAATTCTTCCGACAGCCTTCGTGCGGAGATTGGAACTGAAGCAGTGATAGTAAATTATTATTTTCCATGACTGGTCTGGTTTAAGGATCGGGCCATGGACTGTTCATCATTGATTAAATTTTTGAGTTTATTTCTGAAATAAATCAATTTTAAAAAGGCATAGTGATTACAGCATTGGTATTGTATGTCACAGTTAAGGTATGCTGTGTACTTTGCGCTCTTATTATTATTATTATTATTTTATTATTATTTTATTATTATTCTATTATTATTATTATTATTATTATATTATTATTATTATTATTATTATTATTATTATTATTATTATTATTTAATCATAGTCCTCCAATTCGACTGGGTGTAATTTTAGTGTACGGGTTCTGGGTTGCATCCTGCCTCCTTAGGAGTCCATTACTTTTCTTAACTATGTGCGCTGTTTTCCAGGAGCACAACTCTTTTTGCATAGTTCTGGAGCTACTTCAGCCTCTAGTTTTTCCAGATTACTTTCCAGGGATCTTGGGATTGTGCCTAGTGTTCGTATGATTATGGGCACAATTTCCACTGGCATACCATTATTATTATTATTATTATTATTATTATTATTATTCATTATTATTATTAATTTTTTTTTTTTTTTTGCTCTATCACAGTCCTCCAATTCGACTGTGGTATTATATGTGTGGGGTTCCGGGTTGCATCCTGCCTCCTTAGGAGTCCATCACTTTTTTTTTTTCTTACTATGTGTGCCGTTTTCCTAGGATATCACACTTCTGCCATGAGTCCTGGAGCTACTTCAGCCTCTAGTTTTTCTAGATTCCTTTTCAGGGATCTTGGATCGTGCCCTAGTGCTCCTATGATTATGGGTACGATTTCCACTGGCATATTCCCCATATCCTTCTTATTTCTATTTTCAGATCTTGATACTTATCCATTTTTTCCCTCTCTTTCTCTTCAACTCTGGTGTCCATGGTATTGCGACAGTCAATGAGTGATACTTTCTTCTTGACTTTGTCAATCAACGTCACGTTCTGGTCTGTTTGCCACGTATCACCCTATCCGTTCTGATACCATAGTCCCAGAGGATCTTTGCCCTGATCGTTTTTCTATCACTCCTTCAGGTTGGTGCTCGTACCACTTTTATTATGCAAGTAGCCTGATGTTTCTTTGCAACAGGCTCCAGTGGAGGGCTTTTGCCACTGAATCATGCCTCTTTTCTTTTGTACTGGTTCTGTGCAAAAGTGCCGGGCATTCACTTGCTATGTGGTTTATGGTTTCATTTTTCGTATTGCACTTCCTACATAAATGGGAGAGATGTTTTTATTTCCGTCTATCATACTTTGAACATATCTGGTTCTTAGGGCCTGATCTTGTGCGCTGTTATCCATTCCTTTCAGTTTCCTTCTTTAGCTCTCCTCTGTTAGCCATTGCCAATTGTCATCGCTGGCTAGTTCTTTTAGTCTGTCTCTTGTATTGTCCGTGCATTTTGGTTTGTTGTTGTGCCAGTCCTCTGTTCTTTCTGTCTTTCTCCTGTCTCTGTATATTTCTGGGTCTTCGTCTACTTTTTATTAGTCCTTCTTCATGCACTCTTTAGCCACTCGTCTTCACTGGTTTTCAGATATTGCCCCACGTGCTCGTTTTCGATGTGACGCAGTCTCTATACTAGTAAAGTCCTCTCCCCTCCTTCCTTTTCGTGTTATGTATAGTCTGTCCGTATTGCTCTTGGGTGTAGTGCTTTGTGTATTGTCATTGTTTCCTGTATTTTTCTGATCTAATGCTGCGGAGTTCTGCCTTCGTCATTCCACTATTCCTGCGCTGTATCTGATTACCTGCACTGCCCCATGTGTTTATGGCTTTTATCATATTTCGGCGTTGCAGTTTTTGACTTGAGTATCGCCTTTGAGTCTCTGCATATATTCTTCCTGATCGTGATCTTCATCTTGGTGTTTTATATCTCTCTTCCAATTATTTCCCCAGGTATTTGTATCCTTGTCTCATCTATGTGTTTTGATGTTGCTCCCATCTGTAGCTTTTTAATCTCAGTTCTCGTTACTTTTGCCTTTTTGTATGTTGACTAAGGCGCATTTTTCTATTCCAAACTCCATCCTGATGTCCCCAGATACAATCCTTACAGTCTGGATTAGGGTATCTATTTCCTTGATGCTCTTACCATACAGCTTGATGTCGTCCATGAACATCAGAATGTTGATTTTTGTTGCCTCTTTTCTTGAGTTGGTGTTACCCGGCATCCATCTTTCTGTAGTACTTTTTGTCATGGGAATCATGGCTACTACGAAGAGTAGTGGGGAGAGTGAGTCGCCCTGGAAGATCCCTCTCTGATATTAACCTCTGCTAGTCTTATTCCAGAGCTTGTAAGTATTGTATTTCAGTTGCGCATTGTATTTTTGAGGAAGCTGATGGTTTATTTTCCTCTGCCCCATATATTTTCAGGCATTCTATTAGCCATGTGTGTGGTATCATGTCAAGGCTTTCTTATAGTCTACCTGCAATGCTTTAGCTTAGGTTGGTTTTCCTTCTCCTACTGTTCTTCATTTACCATTTTGTCTATCAGGAGCTGGCTTTTGTTTTGGGCCCCTACAACTTCCTTCTGCATCCTTTCTGTGGTGGGGGATGGGTGTTTGTCTCCTCTAGGTAGTTGTATAGCCTTTCACTGATGATACCTGTATAGCCTTTCACTGATTGGATACCTGTTAGTAACTTCCACATTATTGGTAGGCAGGTGATAGGCCTGTCGTTACTGGTATATTTCCCTTACTTTCTTTTGTCTTTTGTACTAAGGATGTTCTTCCTGTGGTCATCCATTTGGGTGCTTGGTGATTTGAGATGCTGGAGTTGTTCTGCTATTTCGTGGGTGTAGGGCCTGAAGTTTTTGAGCCAGTAATCCATGGACTTCATCAGGACCTGGGGCTTTCCAGTTTGGGCATTTTCTTTAGTTTGGTGTCTGACTGTGTCTGTCGTGATGTCTGTGAATCTTTGTTTTATTCTCCCCCTGTTTCTTCTTCCTTGACTTCCTGGAGCCATGTTGCATGTTTGTTGTGTGATACCGATTGCTCCATATGTTTTCCCAGAGTCTCTTACTTGGTTCGGCTTCAGGAATTTTCTGGGTGGTTGTCTCTCCTTAGTTGGGCTGTATAGTCTCTTGGTTGGTTCGAATAGTTTTGTTCTGTTGGTATCCCTTATTCCTGTTCATGTACCGTTGGATCTTGTGTGCTTTGGCCTTAAGCCCTCTGTTTTACATCTTCTATTGGTGTTGTTTAGTCCCCTTCTTGTACTTTGTATTTCTCGTGAGTTTCCTCCCTATTCTTGCTTTTTATTTGCCTTTTTTTTCTTGGCCATCTCTTTCAGTTTACTAAGTCAGATCTCATCACCATGATTTGCTTTTCCAGGCGCCTTTTCCAAGGAGGCTGCTGTTTTGGTTTCTGTTGGGTTGTTGTGACGGTGGTGTTGGTGTTCGAATCCCCATCAGTTCTGCTACTAATCTTGCTCCAGCATATGTCAAGTTATTTGTTTCTGTGATACTGGTGGTGTGTATTAGGCCCATTATTTCATTGACCTCACTTGTTTTCTCCCTTAATTTCTTGGTGTTGTAGGCTTTCATGGAGGGGATCTTTGTTCTCTTTGTATCTGGCTCCAGCCATTGTCTAATCTTTTCTACCCATTCCGTCCTCTCTGTTCTAGTTCGTCGGTGTTTCTTCGTGTGTCGTTGTTTGATACTCATCCTCCCTGTCGTCTTCTGTGGCATCGTCTCTCAGTTTCGTCTTCGTGTAATTCGTTGTCGTGTGACATTTCCCTTTCCAGTTCTTCTCTTTCTGTTGGGGAGAGCCAGTTCTTTTTCTTTATGTTCCTTACTTGGTCTGCCAGCCTCTGCTCTGTTTGGGGGGTGTTATTCCTCTCATTCCAGATGTTGACCAATCTTCTTCTATATCCTCTCTCCGTCGGGTTGCTTCTGATGTAGCATCTCCCTATTTCCTTATTTTCTTCTCTTGTCCATTTCTTCCTTTTTGCCTCTGTAGCTCCAATCTCAGGCTGTTGATTACTGTCGTTGTGGTGATCAGTTGCTGGATGACGACCTCCAAGTACCTGACCGTCTTCCCTACAATTGGGTTGAATACCTGGTTGCCGGACGAAGCTCCTCTGTTGCCAGAGGTTCCATTTACGTCGTTGTCGTTTATTCCTTCATTTCTTTCCATCATTGCTGAGTTTTGCTATTTAACCCATAGCTGGACCCTACCCCATCAGAAATAGGTACTCATTTACAGCTGAGTAGACTGAGGAAATTATGGTAAAGATCCTTTTCCCAGAATCAACGCCGAGGAGACGGTCACCCATCCAACGACTGACCAGCCCCAATGTTGCTTAACTTGACTTAAGTCTATTGACGACCTAACCCACCATCCTCCACGCGCCACTATTACTAATTAATAATAATATTATTATTATTATTATTATTATTATTATTATTATTATTATTATTAATTATTATTATTATTATTATTATTATTATTATTTTATTATTATTATTATTATTGTAGAAGTTATATTCTTTGGATATATACATTTCACCGAGCAACATTGTCGCACACGAATAAATATAATATTACAATTATTGAACGATGAACCCCTGTAACGAGGCTCTACTTTGCAGACATAAAAGCCACAGTAGTGTTAAAAGTATTAATGTACAAGGTTAAAAATGACAAGGAGAGACTTTAAGATACTACTCCGTAATCCGTATCTCTCTTCAGTCTTTCTGAATGGTTAAACAATGGAGGGTGTGTTACAACAACACAAGAAACTGGTCCAAGTCGGATTCTTCTAACAGTGTTGGTCAGGTAACCCCTGTTCGTTGGTTTCTATTGGCGAGACGGCTGCTGGAACGACGAAGTGGTCGTTGATTCTGTTGGCGAGATGGCTGGAACGACGAAGTGGTCGTACGGGTGATTCCAGCTCAGGGAAACTCTCCAGCGGTGCAGAGCCGTATATACAGTCTTTCAGCTAAGCAGCATCAGTTATCTGGGATAAAAGAGAGGTGAACGCAACTTATCACAGTCACCAGAAACATGAATCTTAAAATCGTCGACAAAGTGACCAATTATTAACGAATTAGTAAAATAATCATCCTCATCAGTGAAGGTTTTGTTCCCTTCAAAAGAGCATCCCTTTATTATAGCAGCCCCTTCCACTAAGCGATGAACACCAACGTCTGTTCTCTCAAATATGACAGCGGCGCCATTCCAATTGATGTTGTGACCTGAAACGAACGAATGAGAAAACACACACACACACACACACTTTCTCCAAAGTATTTTTGAGCGCAATTGGCACAGGGAATTTGATAAACACCAGGTGTTTTCTTGATACCATTGTTATTATATTACACACTAACCTATTTTTAATTGGGTTTTTAAAATTCGAGAAATTTGAATATCGTTTGATACTATTTGCAAGATAACAGGTATTTTCCAATTTCGGATTATAAGCAATGGATAAATACTTCGTATTCTTTAAAATATTAGGAGTACCTGTTGCACTCGTGTCGTAATATATTCATTTTGCTTTGGAGATCGCTCGTTCTATAATGTGATGGGGATATTTCAATCCCTTAAAAAAACACTCAAGATATCCTGAACCTCGAGTTCTAAAAATTCATCATCACGAATACGAAGGACTCCAAAAGACAGAAGTTGACATTAATGTTCGTTGTTGCCTTCTACGAATGAAAAGAATAGAAATTGATAGACCTTTCAGCATTAGTGCTGTTACGAAACGCTGAGAATTTAAATCTATTATTTACGTTATCTCTAATAAGCAAAACATCCAAAAAAGCAAGTTTACTATCTTCCTCCAGTTCAACGACTTAATATAGTAGTACAACGCATGGCACGTTTATCCAACTTTTGCTGCCATGTGTCGTCCCCTTTAAAAAGATTAAAAATAGAATTTGTTGAGGGTTAAAATGAATATTATTGTCTCCTTGTCATTTTTAACCCTGTACATAAATATTTTTAACATACTGTTCCTTTTAATTCTCATAATTCTCATTACACTAATTATTATTATAATCGGACATGGGCATTATTATTATTATTACAATCAGACATGGCATGATTATAATCACTAAAAAAAAAATCATCTATGGCTGTGATTACGTAATTATAATAATCTAATAAAAAAATTACATAACTCTTGTAATCACAATAAAAGATTACTCTGCAGCGATAATCATAATCATATTTTTCTTGTCGATAATCAATTATTAAAAAAAAAAAAAAAAAAAAAAAGTGTTGGATTATTATGATTATTTTCTTTGTAAATTTCATGAAGCACCTCGCTTTCCAGTCCATGTATGTTTGGAAGCTCTTCGTCCGAGTCCATGATGTTTTAGAAGCTCTTTCGAGTCCATTGTAATGTTTTTGGCAAGCCTCTTTCGAGTCCTATGTAGTTTTAGATGCCTTTCGGAAGTCCATGTTTTAATGTTTTGGAAGCTTTCTTTCGAGTCCGTGTGATGTTGGAGCTCTTTCGAAGTTCCGTGTCTGTTTTGGAAGCTCTTTTCGAGTCCGGTGTTATGTGGAGTGTTTGGAAGCTCTTTTTTTTCGCTTTCGAGTCCGGTGTAATGTTTTGGAAGCTCTTTCGAGTCCATGTATTTTGTTTGGAAGCTCTTTCGAGTACGTGGTAATGTTTTGGAAGCTCTTTCGAGTCCATGTATGTTTTGGTTGGAAGCTCTTTTCGGTCCGTGGTTATGTCTTTGGAGCTCTTCGAGTTCAATGTAATTTTGGTTTGGAAGCTCTTCGAGTCCGTGTATGTTTTGGAAGCTCTTTCAGAGTCCATGTATGTTTTGGAAGATCTTTCGAGTCCGTGTATCGAGTCCGGTAGCGCTCTTTCGAGTCCTGTATGTTTTGGGAAGCTCGAGTACCTGTAGTTTTGGAAGCTCTTTCGAGTCCAGTGTATGTTTTGGAAGCTCTTTCGAGTCCGCAGTCGTGTATGTTTTGGAGCTCTTTTCGAAGATGTGTTTGGAAGCTCTTTCGAGTCCGTGTTTTATGTTTGGTGAAGCTCTTTCGAGTCCATGTATGTTTGGAAGCTCTTTCGAGTCCATGTATGTTTTGGAAGCTCTTCGAGTCCGTGTATGTTTGGAAGCTCTTCGAGTCGTGTATGTTTTGGAAGCTCTTTCGAGTCCGTGTATGTTTTGGAAGCTCTTCCAGTCCATGTATGTTTTGGAAGCTCTTTCGAGTCCGTGTATGTTTTGGAAGCTCTTTCGAGTCCATGTATGTTTTGGAAGCTCTTTCGAGTCCATGTATGTTTTGGAAGCTCTTTCGAGTCCATGTATGTATCGGAAGCTCTTTCGAGTCCGTGTATGTTTTGGAAGCTCTTTCGAGTCCGTGTATGTTTTGGAAGCTCTTTCGAGTTCCATGTAGTTTTGGAAGCTCTTTCGAGTCCATGTATGTTTTGGAAGCTCTTTCGAGTCTGTGTATGTTTTGGAAGCTCTTTCGAGTCCGTGTATGTTTTTGGAAGTCTTTTTCTTTTGAGTCGTGTATGTTTTGGAAGCTCTTTCGAGTCCGTGTATGTTTTGGAAGCTTAGCCCCACCTCATGTTTTTACTTGCTTGTCTCCCAAGATATAGCAGTCAGATGGATACGAAGCCTGTATAGACATGTTTCAGCAAACTTGAAATGCAGTGATGGTAAAAATAATTGCCTCCAAGGTGGTGTGGAAGTGTAACCAAGTTTAACCAACACATGGCAATTTAGACATTAGATTAGAAGTTATCGAGCCTAAAAGAACAAGTTCTATATTTTGAAGACTTCTTTGTTTATATTATTGCTGTGATCATTTAAATCAATTCATAGAAGTAATGTAGCACGTATTGTATAGCAAAAACACATAAAACCACTTACGCACAATGTATGTGTTTAATACCATTAGTTAATAAGTTATTGAAATGTTTATATTTTACTTTGCTCAAATATGGAACAGTGCAACTAATAGATGTGGTTTCCTACTTACTTTGGCATTTAACTTAATCATTGCTAATAATTATTTTTTTATAAATAATCAAAGCAAAATGTGATTATACTCTCAATCTAATCATGAAAATAATACCAAAACTAAGGCATTTGACTTAAACACTGCTAATCATTATTTTTTTTAAATATTCACAGCAAAATGTGATTATACTCTCAATCTAATTATGAAAATAATACCAAAAACTAAAGTAATCATCATCTAATCACAATAAAAGAATATTCTAAACCATGATCAAAATCAAATCATAATAATTTTTTTATAATCATGCCGATGTCTAGTTACAATGAATAATTTATTATTATTATTGCTGTTGTTTCACGTCTGGTTACATAGTAATACACTACAGACGCTGACATTTAAGACAGCAGTGAAACAAATATAACTTTAGGCTTATTCCTTAGCACTGCAACGTTGCATCTCATATCTTTCATCTTCTGAATCCAGTCCGAGTGGAGAACCGTGGTGGGCGTTGGAGATGCATCACGCAAACTGTGGCAATGAGTTTGGCAACATCGATGCAATCGGATAAAAGTCCTCATTTTACGATCGATAGGGGTTAATGGTCCTCGAGACTGTAACTAATAGGCTTTGACCACCGGAACTGATGGAATAAACGCAGAGCCTCGATCTGCTCTTCAGAATTTTAATAGAGATATTGCGGTGCCTTCTTGGTCCGGAATTCGGTGGTGGAGTTGAGCGAATTAGTAGGTTTCCGAGAAGAACTTTCCCACTAGTCAGTGATTACAGTGTAGTAACAAAGTTATGAACTGGTGTTATAATTATCTGTATTATGTAAATAACGTCAAAAGGCGGTTTCGCTGCCCAGCAGACTTACAGAATAGAACGTCCCGTATGGGGAAACAGGTGAATAAAATAGAAAACAGGAGAATAAAGCGAGACAGTGGATAGATGAAGCTAAATGCTTTTATTTCCAAGAAAAGTTTTCGTCATTTCATTGCTGGAATTTCAACTCTTGATCATCAGTGGACTTTTGTAATAAGAAGACTCTTTGAATAGTTTGTACTTTTGTAATAAATAGATTGTTTCAATACTTTGTAGAACTGAAAACGTAACAGTAGATGGAAAACTCATGATTTACATCAGAGCTGATTCTGAACATTGCATAATTTGAATTGCCAAGTGGTTTTGCGGTCTCATTACTTGCGTTATGCGGATATAAATGGATATTTTTTCTGCATATGGAGTCTTCTCATTCAAAGGAAAAACTTCTTAGTGTTGAAAAACGCCTCAGTGGCGTGATCGGTATGGTCTTGGCCTGCCACCTCGGTGGCCGCGAGTTCGATTCTCGGGCATTCCATTGAGGTGTTAGAGATGTGTATGACTGGTGATAGAAGTTCACTCTCGACGTGATTCGGAAGTCACGTAAAGCCGTTGGTCCCGTTGCTGAATAACCACTGGTTCCATGCAACGTAAAAAAACCATACAAACATACAAACATAGTGATGAAGAATGGAGCTGGTAGAATATATTGCCTTTAGAACTCGTATGATCTGTCGCTGCTTCCTCCCGTCATAAACATGATTCACATAATATTTTGTTAAATTTTAATCGGCATTTGCCATTGATATGTTGATATTTCCAGTGGAAAAGAAAAATATAAGTTTGAAATAGCTCGTGTCCGCCTGAAAGAACAGAATTGTGTTAGAGTTAGAAACTCAAAGGGGGAAATAATGGGATATGAATCATTTAAAATATGTTGGGGAGAGGTTCTGAAATCCTCATTAATAAAAACAGCCAACCGGACCGGGTTGAGTTTAATAACATACCGTGTTCGTTTGTTGTGATATATGGGGAAGACTGAGCCTAATATTTTCAGAACCCAAGCGGACACAAGGAGGGTACATTACAGATGGCCGTATAGATATGCCCAGAGTTTCGATAGGTATATTTTAACCTTTTCAGTTTCCAGATACCTGAATCTTGACCTTAACCCTATATAGATAGAAGTTTAATCTCGCAGACCTTACAAGGCGCGCGTTTCTAGGTCAGGAGAGGCGGCAGACAAAGATAGAGCCAGAGTAGGATCGTGTTGAACTCTCATCTTTTCTTGTCTATTATTTTGCATCAAAAACCAAGTATTCGCGTCTTCTCTGCAAGATTTTATTCATCTTTCTTCCTTCTCAATTCGGTCACTGGTACATTTGCAGCGTGTTTGATTCGTGAAAGGAAGACATTTCAAGAAGGAAATTTGATCTACGAACATAAAAGTAACTCATACATGCATTATATTATTATTTATATTAGTATATATCTATATAATATATATATATTATATATATTATTTATATATATAATATATTATATATATAAAGGAGCAATAACTTGATCACGAAGTATATAAAACGTGATGCTATGTATAAATAAAGGTTTTTGCCACGAAGACAAAAATGTAAAGCGAGATAGCTTTTTATTTTTTCCTTCGTGGCAAAAACCTTTATATATATATATATATATATATATATATATATATATATATATATATATATATATATATATATATATAAAGGATGTAGACACGATAGTTAATTAGTCGGATATATCAGAATCGCGGACAGTGGAAATAGACAAATAAAATAAGCTAATAAAATCATCTTCATAAGTGTCGATATTTGAAGACAACTAGTCTCATTTTCAAGGCTCCAGTAAAATATTTAAAATATTTTGGATTGTAGATACATATAAATTGTGCTAAAACATTTTTAAAAACATTTGTACAAAAGGATAAATTAGTCATTGCTGGAGGTACGAACCTATATAGAAGGGAGAAGGAAGGTGGTTTCGCCTTCAATGGTATTGTATTCGGATGCCTACTGTTTGCGAATTCTTGGAAAGTTTCAGCATCAAAACTAGATAAAAAAAAAAAAAAAGTGCACCTAAGTGGCTTCGTGGTCGGTATGGTGGTGGCGTGCCACCTCGTTGGCCGCGAGTTCGATTCTCGGGTATTCCATCGAGGTGTGAGAGATGCGTATTTCAGGTAATAGAAGTGCACTCTCGGCGTGGTTCGGAAGTCACGTAAAAACACCACACAAACAAACAAATAAACAAGGTAAAAGTATCATTATGCGTAAATTATTTCCTGATCCTGATACCCTCTTCCATAATTTCCTGAACTAGCTGTGCTGGACACAAGTTTTAATTTTAATAACACTGCATTTAAAAGAATTGATGGTAAGGCGATGGGTTCCCCTCTGCGCCCCACGTTCGCAAATATTTTGTCACTTGGAGAAGCAGGTGCTGGACAGCTGCCCTCTCAGTGTTTACCCTTTATTGTACAAAAGATATGTAGATGATACTTTTACCTTGTTTAGGTCTCGTTTTGATGCAGCCTGTCCTCGGTGTCCTCGAGGAACTTTCGTGGGTGGCTCCCAAAGACTTCTCAAGGAGGAGGCGACTCTCACGAAGGTGTGATCTATCCAACGGGCAATAAGTTGAGTAATCCCGAATTTTCAAATCCCTAATTCATCCTTATCTACAGATCTTTTAAAGCTGTTTTTGTATGATTTATATGTAATTATATTCCAAAATATTTATTCTATTATTGCAACTTTAAAAATGAGACGAGTTGTCTTGAAACGTCGGCACTAATAGAGATGATTTTACGTGACAGTCCGATTACATTGCCCTCAAGTTCTTATATAATATAAATATATATATTATATATCTATATAAATATATATATATATATATATATTATATATATATATATATATATTATATTAATATATATATATGAGTATATAATAGAACGTTTTTTGGATACCTTTTTTATTTTAAAAAGAAAATTCATTACATGATGAGAATTTATTATGAGATTTCGTTATTTTTGATTGTCTATTGTAGTTCACATAAACAAATCATAGATCAGTGTAACAAGAGTTGTTTTTTATGACGGCTTAAGAAGCGCTCAAAATTATGGCGCAGTAGTCATGAAGCATATTTTTTGGTTATAAAAAGTGACTTCCAAATACAGTTCGCATTAAAGGAAGGTAAACAAGCAAGCTTATAATGTAATTGTCTCCTCCCTTATATATGTTGATCAAATTCGGCTCCTGTTTTGGTGAAAAGAAAACGGGAATAAGGATCAATTATCTCTCTCCTCCCAGGAACCAACTGCTCTCCATATGTAGTTGGGTGTCCTGCAAAAAAAAAAAAAAAAAAAAAAAAAAAAAAAAAACAAAAAAAAAAAAAAAAAAAAAAAAAATGGTACAGTTTATTTAATTGTTGGACACTGAAAACAGTTGTTAACAGAAACATTGTTGAAACAAAACAAAAACACAAATGTTAGATGTGTGTTCAAAACGCTTCGTGGGCAGCTGCACAATAACGTAGAGGAGACGGTTTAACCAACTTCCAGTCACCCTTTGGATGACTTCAAGTGGGATAGTGTTCCCAGCTTCCAGCGGTGGTCGCGGGTTCGATTCTCTGCCATTCCACTGAGGAGTGAGAGATGTGTATTTCTGGTGATAGAAGTTCACTCTCGACGTGGTTCGGAAGTCACATAAAGCTGTTGGTCCCGTTGCTGAATAACCACTGGTTCCATGCAACGTAAAAACACCATACAAACAAACCAGCTTCCAGCAACAGTCTTTAAGGACTGTATGTCTGTGACCTATCTTCTCTGTCACTGAAGTTGATGGAACAGTAAGCCGCACATGGTAAAATCCATTACGTTGAGATCCCGTTCACACAGTCGAGCTTTGCCGGACGAACTTTGCTTGATGTCAGAAGAGGAAAAGTCAGAACCTTATCGGCGGTTTCTTCGCTTTTGACGTCATATCGAACAGAGTTCGTCGAGCAAAGCTCGACCGTGTGGACGGACCTTTAGCTCTATGAAGTCATTATTGGCTCTCAACCAGGCAACAGTGTTAAAAATACTTAATGTAAATATAAAATTTCCTGTTTTTTTTAAGAGTAAAGCGTTCCTACTCCTCTCTTCCTGTTGTAAATACTATTTTAAAATGTTCTTGTCCCTCCAGTGGCTATATCCAGATACTGTTTTAACCCATGAGCCTCCTTTTCTACCGAAGCCAGGTCTTTCTATAGCCAGTTAACATAATGTTTTACTCCATTTTTAACGGAACTAACAGCTTTCTGCTGTTTTTGATTAAGCTGACCTCATGCCATTCCGGGCTCTTGCTCATAGAGCAGCCCGTAATAACAGCTTTCTACAGGTACTATCACTCTTTACGGGTACTATTTTAGCCAGTGCTATTCCTCTAACAGTGATAACAACTTTCTCCTGGCATTTTTCCACTGTTCCATTCCTCGCACTCCAACCAAATTATGCAGTTTTCAGACATGTAATTTCTCTCATATTCTTTTAACATGACCAGGCCTTTTAAAACACATTGATCTATATTTTCCCACGGGTTAAAATTGTTTCTACCGGCAATGAATAAATATCTACAAGCAGTCCCTAAGCGGCCAGACCGTATCCTTAATTTATGTCAGGCAAAAAATAAAAAACATAAGAACTATTCCGGGGTCGGTTGCGTTAGGAATCATGTCTAGTTTTGGTCTTAGAGAATAAGAAAAAAAAAACGTCTGTTTAGAAAGTGAAGTTTATATGAATGAGGGGGAACCTTCAGAGAATACAGCTTATATGAATCAATAGTATAGGTCATTGAAATCCTTATCGACTTTTAGACGACTATATCTCGTCTGGATTAAGTATATCTTAGTTTTACCAGACCACTGAAATGATTAACAGCTCTCCTTGGGCTGGCCCGAAGGATTAGTTATTTTTTTACGTGGCTAGGAACCAATTAGTAACCTAGTAACGGGACCTACAGCTTATTGGGGGATCCGAACCACACTATATCGAGAAATGAATTTCTATCACCAGAAATAAATTCCTCTGATTCCGTGTTGGCCGAGTTGGGATTCGAACTTCGGACCACCGGATTGGCAGCCGAGAGCGAAAACCACTAGTCCAGCGAGTAACCATCTCGCCTGGAAGGTACCTGACATTTCACTAATGAGAAGTATAGAATATAGAAATAAGTATGGTTCAATATTTTTTTCTTTCAAGTCAGTTTTTTAAATTATGTCGTTTATTCAAAGCTTTTCCACCATATCCTCCTGGCAGTCGATATGATATTAAAACAATTCACTCTATAACAATTCACTCCTAAGAGAATAAAATAAATTTCTCTCTCTCTCTCTCTCTCTCTCTCTCTCTCTCTCTCTCTCTCTCTCTCTCTCTCTCTCTCTCTCTCTGGAAAAAAAATTGAAAACCACGAATATTATTGTATACTTGTATAAATCAGGTAACGAGCAGACTTATGAATACGTTTTTCCACTGTACATTTATTGCAAGAATTATTTACCCCTAATTTCTGTTGACTGCCGTCTAAATGAAGTGGTTGTGCATGAATTATGAATATAAAAAATGTAACTAATTCCAGGTGACTGATATTGTATGAAGTGCGCCAAGCGACCTGAAGTGGCTTTCTGAATATAAAAATCCGATCACAATTACAGTGAATGCAAATGCTTTGAAGTGCTACTGATTTCTCCAAGTTATAGGAACCCTCACACTCAGTAATACTTCAAAGGCTATTTAGATAATGCCAAAGATATTCAATATTTTTATTACGGAACAGGTTTGCGTATGGGGTGGATGGGGTCTCCAGCCCCCTCCCCCTTCCCCTTCGCTATACCGCCCCCTACAATGATACCATCGGTAGTATTCATCATCAGCGCGAGGGAAGTCGGAGAGCCAAATTAACACGGCAAATTTGCACCTTCGAATGTGAGAAAGAGCCATACTATGGAGTGCCATAGAGTCGGAGTCCCCATGTCTTTTCACTGGCAAAAGAAACCTTACTGTTCAGGCATCGTGTG
Organism: Macrobrachium nipponense; assembly: GCF_015104395.2. Classification (NCBI taxonomy): domain Eukaryota; kingdom Metazoa; phylum Arthropoda; class Malacostraca; order Decapoda; family Palaemonidae; genus Macrobrachium; species Macrobrachium nipponense. The sequence continues at coordinate 53,985,177 of NC_087219.1, read as the reverse complement.
GTTGTTTGGTTTCAAGTCATTTACTGGCTAACACGCCACGTCAATCATGGCCACTTAACTCCGTGAGGTTTAATTGATTTCGATAACTTCGTCTGTTTTGTAAAAGGTGTCTCGTTGACGCCAGGAGTTCGTTCATCCGGTTAGAGATGATAACGAAGTGCAAGGAAAAGCATAGAAACCCTTCAGAATATTTATGTTACTTGTGCCGATGTTCACTCTAGGGTGTAACTCACTAGAACTGTAATATTGCTTTATTAACCATTGCTTACAATGCTCACAATCCTTCAAGTCCTCTATTTCTCTGTAGGTCATCTCCCTTATCCCCCCTCACACACAGTAGTAACCTCTCTCTCTCTCTCTCTCTCTCTCTCTCTCTCTCTAGGATGGTAACTTTATCTGATGGCTTGTCTCTATTCTTTTGGTTTCTGCGGAAAGATAAAATTTCGACAAACAACCAAAAATGGACACAAGAAAACCTTTCGTCATGCAACCGGCCACTCAATACACTTGAAATGGGAATGACAACGAAAATCTATTATATATATATATATATATATATATATATATATATATATATATATAATAGATTTTTCGTTGTCATTCCCATACACAATCAAAGAGGAGATATATGCATTTTGAAAGTAGCAATATATATATATGTGTGTGTGTATATATATATATATATATATATATATATATATATATATATATATATATATATATATATTTATTTATTTATTCTATTTCACCTGATGCACAAATGATGGCACATGATATATACATGATATACATATGTGTGTATATATATATATATATATATATATATATATATATATATATATATATATATATTATATATACATACACACATATATATATATTGCTACTTTCAAAATGCATATATCTCCTCTTTGATTGTATAAAATGTCATGTAGAATTTTGGCAACATTCTTTCAGATTCCTAGCTAGCTTAGAGATAGGATGTTTAAAATGTGTGTTCAGATTTTGCATAACATAATGTAAAAGAATATATATAACGTAGAATGTAGAAAGAGAGAGAATATCTTTGTCCATTCAAAGCTAGAGTTGTTTTTCAAAATCTGTCAACACGTTTGATAAGTGAGCTCGAGTCTTCATTTGTGTTTTGAGATTCTGTCATCACGTAAGATAAGGGGCTTCTGCTTCGGTCGATCGAGTTGAGTACGTGTCTTATTTTAACAGAATCATCTTGTACGCGTATGTCTTTGCCAAAGCCACGTGCAGATTACACATTTTGTATGTAAAGTTGCGTAAGATTTCGAAGCTTCTAGCAGAATTATTGCCCAAAAACGTTCTGTGTCATCCACTGTCCAGCTTCCGTAAGGAAGAGAATTTCATTCGGGCTTAGATACTCAAGGCGTTCAGAGCTCGCTCTCTCTCTCTCTCTCTCTCTCTCTCTCATAGCACTTTTGATTTAAAGTAACGTAACTATTTCGTACTTATTTAAATGGTCACTCGTAATTTGTAAATTTCAGATTTGATGTTTCTTAGAGTTTATTTAGTGTTAAATAGTGTTTTTTGTGGAATCTGAACAAACATTGTTTCGTAACGGCGCCTGGTTTTGTGAAAGGGTGAAACGAGCTGCAGCAAGAAAGAAAGAAATTGGTATCCCATAAAGGTAAAGTGTATTATATTTTTATTAGTTGCAACTAATAACTGATAGGAACAGTGGTTAGATAACAACTAATAACTGATAGGAACAGTGGTTAGATAACAACTAATAACTGATAGGAACAGTGGTTAGGTAACAACTAATAACTAATAACAGATGGTTACGAAGGTTTGGTAAAAACTGATGGTTACAATGTTTTGAGTGAAAAGATTTACGCTTTTACACACTGTAAATTATTGTGTTTTGTGTTTGTTTAATTTTTGTGCATTTGTTCATTTTCTTATTGAAGTGTGCCTTTTTATTTTATGTTCTGCGTGATTAATACTTTTTGCAAATCTTGGGTATTTTCCACATTTTTTGATATTTTCATTTGCATTCACAATTTAATTGACTTAGTTATTTTCATTGTTTAATCATTGCACATTTAATTAAATTTAACACTTTTGAATTAATTTGCATTTTCTTAGATTTCTCTTCAAGTTTTATTGTTGTTTAGCACTTGTGAATTAATTTCCAAATTTCGATTATTGCCTAACACTTTTGAATTTTGATTGAATTAATTTTCTCGAATTTTATGATAAATTAATTTTGATTTAATTTTACTTATTTTGATTCCAGAATTAATTAAACTTTACTTTGTTTTCAAGTAACAGTAATTTTCCCTGATATTGTGAATTTCACTTATAAATTTTGAGTTTAATAAAATTTCACTTATAAATTTTGAGTTTAATAATAAATTTTTTTATTTAAAATTTTTATAAGTGTTATCTTTATCTTACACCAGTATATTTGCATTTAATAATGATTATATTTATGTTAGGTGGAAACATAGAGTGGTAATTGATCTGTTTTCCTCCATTAACTTGAAGTGACTTAGAACCAGGGAAGTACTTAGACTTTTGAAATAAGGGAAATACTTAGGCTTTTAAAGTTGTTGATGGAGTGATGCCCTTTGATTAATTTAATTACTTACAAGATTACCTCACACCTGTTTTGATGAACTTAGTCTGATTTTCTGCAATACTGGTAAGTTGTTAAGGGATCACTGTTGCCTTTAGAGTATTCAGTCGTTTAATACCTGTGATGAGGGTTCAGGTGTCTGGCTTTTGTGAGGTATCAGTTAATGAATGGTAAGTGTAGTAACCAGATACTTGGCACTTTTGTTTAACAAAAGTTCTCCATCCCCTGCTTATACTTCTTTTAATATCGGTCCCATGCCCAGGGGAAACACTCAACTGTCTGTCCTAAATAAGCAAATTCATTCACAATCTCTAGAGGTTAGTCCATAACCCTAATTTGTTGTCTCTCTGTAGTTTCATTGAACATTACCTTAGTTTTACTCATATTCATTTTCAGCCCTACATTTCTGCTTTCTCTATTCAAATCTTCCATCATCTTTTGTAATTCTTCCCCTGATTCAATGAGTAGAACTATGTCATCTGCAAATCTCAAGTTGTTAAGGTATTCCCCATTCATGTTAATTCCCACATTATCCCAATCTAAATTCTTAAAAACTTATAATATATATATATATATATATATATATATATATATATATATATATATAAAATATATATATATATATATATATATATATAATATATATATATATATATATATTATAATTTTGATATCATTCGTGGCCTGTTTCATTTTAGACCCTTGTATTTGTAATATATTTAAGAATGACCTCAAAGATACAATCACAGACTTAAATACAAATTGCCTTATAGATATTTTCTTTTTATATTATGTTTTGTGAATAAGTTTATCTTGCGAAAAAAAAAAGCTTTTTGTTTACCAAAGGTTTAAATGTGGTCAGTTGCCGCCCTGTATAATCCTTTAACCCTTAAACGCCGGAGCGGTAAATAAAAAAATGACTCCCGTGTGCCGGAGGGGTTTGAGAGTGAGCGCGTAAGCGGAAAAAATAATTTTTTCAAAAAATCACAGCGCGCTTAGTTTTCAAGATTAAGAGTTCATTTTTGGCTCCTTTTTTTCTCATTGCTTGAAGTTTAGTATGCAACCATCAGAAATGAAAAAAATTATCATTATCATATATAAATAATGCGATATATGATAGCGCAAAAACGAAATTTCATATATAATTGTATTCAAATCGCGCTGTGCGCCAAACGGTTAGAGGTAACAAGTTACTTTTTTTTTCGTTGTAATGTGCACTAAATTGCGATCATTTTGATATATAACACATTGTAAAACGATAAAAGCAACACAGAGAAAATATTATCACAAAATGATGCATGAATTCGTAGCGCGCGGATGTAAAAAAATAATTTTTTAAAAAATTCACCATAAATCGAAATATTGTTATAGAGACTTGCAATTTGTTTCAAAATGAAGGAAAATGATTGAATATTACGATACTGTAAGAGTTTTAGCTTACAAATGCAGTTTTTTTACCATTTCGAACGAGTTAAAGTTGACCGAATGTCGAATTTTTGTTAAAAAAAATTTTTTTATATGCAAATATAAAAAAAATGAGAAATGCTACAACCTTCCAATAATTTTTGTTATATGGCATGTTTTTGCGCACATTTTCATATATAAAACTTTAAAAAAAAGCGTAATATGAAAAGGCTCAAATATTAGGAGAATGTGACCTACGCGTTTCCGAGATTTTCGGCCGAGAATCGGCGCGCGGACGGAATAAAAAATATTTCTTTCAAAAATTTACCAAAATAAATCGAGATATTGTTCTATAGACTTGCAACTATGTTTTAAAATGAAGTTAAATGATTGAATATTACTAGACTGTAAGATTTTTATGTTATAAATGCGTTTTTTGACCTTTTCGGTTGAGTCAAAGTTGACCGATCGTAGTTTTTTTCGTACTTATCGTACTTTATATGTAAATATTTCAAAAATGATAAATGCTACAACCTTCCAATAATTTTTGTTATAATTGTGCATGTTTTTGCGCACATTTTCATATATAAAACTTTAATTTAAAAAAAGCGTAATATGAAAAGGCTCAAATATTAGGAGAATGTTGACCTACGCGTTCCGAGATTTCGGCCGAAAATCGTCGCGCGGAGGGGAAAAATATATTTTTTTCAAAAATTCACCATAAATCGAGATATTGTTCTAGAGACTTGCAATATGTTTTTAAAATGAAGATAAATGATTGAATATTACTATACTGTAAGATTTTTATGTTATAAATGGCGTTTTTGACCTTTTCGGTTGAGTCAAAGTTGACCGATCGTAGTTTTTTTCGTACTTATCGTACTTTATATGCAAATATTTCAAAATGATAAATGCTACAACCTTCCAATATTTTTTGTTATATTGTGCATGTTTTTGCGCACATTTCCATATATAAAACTATAAATAAGCGTAATATGAAAAGGCACAAATATTAGGAGAATGTGACCTACGCGTTTCCGAGATTTTCGGCCGAAAATCGGCGCGCGGACGGAATAAAAATATTTTTTCAAATATTCACCATAAATCGAGATATTGTTCTAGAGACTTGCAATTTGTTTCAAAGTGAAGGTAAATGATTGAATATTACTAGACTGTAAGTAATTTGCTTACCCCCAAAAAAAATATTTATAATATATATATATATATATATATATATATATATATATATATATATATATATATATATATATAATTTTTTTATACGTAAAATATATATATTACATTCTTCGATTCTGGTACCAATACATAAATAAAAGGAATGCAGGTGACACTTCTTTTTCTTTTCGCATACAATGAAATGTGTTATTATTTATTTTATGCACACATTCAGATATATAAAAAATTGTAATAAATATAAAACTAAATATAAAATAAATGCAGAATACTCACTCGTAATCCTGACTCTTCGTTCTATTCTTGTTTTCTCCCTTCTCCATTGAAGAGTCTTGCATTTTTTTCCACTCGACATGACGAGGTACAGGTGGAGGAGGGAGACGCGCGCCCTTACTGTGCTGATGGACCCGGCGGCCCCCGTGCGCCCTCCGCTGTCGGTTTAGGGGGCGCGCTCCAATACATGACCTTAGTGTGATACTTTCGGTCACACTCCCCTATCCTGCAAAGAGCAACTTTGCAGAGACGACAGAAGAACCGGGTGTCTCTCCTTCTGCCATTCATATGGCACACCCGGCACCGTTTCTGCCTTCGCCCTTCTAAGGCCTCCAGTATGTGTTCCCCTGGCTGCAGCCGACACGCAGGGTCCACTACCCGACGAGAAGGCGGTGATGGCGGGGCCGGCAGCAAGAGGGGCGTCGTCAGCAGAGGCGTCGTCAGCAGGGGCGTCGTCAGCAGGTGCGTCGTCAGCAGGGGCGGCGGCGGCAGCAGGGGCGACGTCAGCAGGGGCGTCGTCAGCAGGGGCGTCGTCAGCAGGGGCGGCGGGCAGCAGCAGGGGCGGCGGCAGGTCGAGCGAAGTTGGCCCTCCTATCTGCCCTTTCCTCTAGGGGCAGATCTGCAGCTCGGGGCAGGGGTCAGTTATGGAAGGCCACTCATCGGGATCGAAGTTGATGAGGGCATTCCCGGCTACCTCTAGGAACTGTACGTGGGTCAACCTCGGAAGATTGTCACTGCGGTACCCACAGTACAGTATGTAGGCATTTTGGAGGGCCAACTGAAGGATGTATTTGAGGAGCTTCTGTGTCCACCTTCTGGTTCTCCTGCGAAGGGATAGTACTGGATGAGCTGATCAAAGAGATCAACTCCTCCCATGTGCCTGTTGTAGTGCCCAATGACAGTAGGCCGCTCGGTACGAAACTCCTCAAACACAACTCGGCCCTGTCGACGTGTCTTCTTCCGCTGTACGATCTCTTCTTGGATGGGTTCATGACTCGTCGTAATCATGGGGACGAGTCGGACACCCTTCCAACAGATGACGAAGACAGCGCCCTTCCGCCGCCACTCTGTCTCTCCTCTTGCAGGTGTTGCGGATGACTAGCGAACCTCTTGAGGACATTCGGGGCACACGCACCAACCGAAGGGTACCACTGACGTGAAAACCACCTGCTTCATACAGTTCCTGGGCCACGGGATACCGAGTTATAATAATTATCCATAAAACAGGTGATATTCCTGGTTACGGAAACGTCCCACAAGGTTGAATACAGTCACGCAGCGTGGAGAATACCCCGGTATACACTGAAAAGTCCACAACGTATCCAGTGTTGGCCTCTGTAATGAGAAAGAATTTCACACCATATTTCTTTGGCTTCTTGGGGTTATACACTTTTATACTAAGACGTCCTTTGTAAGGCATCATCCCCTCATCCAAAGACAGGTTCTTTCCAGGAATCACGAGATTACTACACCGCTCACGGAATATAATCCAACACTGTACGCACTAATTAGGCGATCACTGTTATTCCGGGGTATGGCCCTTCGGTTGAAGGCGTTGAAGTACCTGTCCATCGCCAGGAAATTATCACGGGACATAACGCCAGGCACATTCGGCATACATAAAAAATAACTTCTCTTCCAATATTGCCTGACGTCGATAGCAGGTGTCAAACCAAAATAAATGTGGAGCCCCAAAAAATGTGCCATGTCAATGAGGTTGCAACCCCGCCAGTAATACGACAAGGTCGTCTTCAGCTCATACCGGCAGTACCGAGCGTAGTCCACCGTCTCGTGTACCAGGTATTCCAGCAATTTCCCGCGTCAGGAAAAGCTGGATGAATCCCAAAACATCAGGGGTATTGGTACGGTCATCCCAGGGGTTGCCGTGAAGGGGTGCATGTTAGGGGGAGGGGTGGGGTCCTCCGTCCACCCCGCCCTCGTCACTCTCCGACGACCGACCTTCACCTTGGCTGGCGCGACGAGCCGATTCTTCTACGTGCCCGTGCGCGCGAACGCGCACGGGTGCGGGCACGATGCACACTACCCCCCCCCCCCCCCCCCCCCCCCCCCCCCCCCCCGTTGGCCCATCACCCTCACTTAGGCCCTCACTTTCTGTATCGTCCTCTGCGATAAAACTTGAGCCCGTATCCCCACTCTCCCCCTCCCCCTCCCCTCAGATTCCCCCTCGTATGCACTGAATTCGAGCTCACTTTCGGGATGTGAGCCTCGAACGGACATTGGGGGCAAATATTCATCCTCACTTTCATCGGGACTGATGTCCTCATCACTCGATGACCATCCGCCATCAAATGCCTACGAATGCCCCTAAGGACGCCCACATGCTTCCTAGGGGTAACCAAAGGCATACGATGTTTTCCCGAAACACTTTCAGACACACGTGGCCGCACAGAACGGCCTTGAGGCGCGGGGTCATGCTGGGTGCTTGGTCCCCTCGCCAGCATCCATGTCCAAAACTCGCCTTACACGATCCCTTCCGACGGGTAAAACGCGCCTTTCACGGTTCACACGTCGTTGAGACATATCTAGCAATACAAATGCTCAAAGTCTCGCACAAGTCCAGAAAAACACGCTTTTCACGAAAGATCGCTCTCGGATGGTGCGCTACTGATGCTGGCTGGAGCGAGAAGAAGGGATATCGCGCATGCGCACCTGGGTCACGCTTCAAACAAAACAGGCCTTGATCCGTGGACTCCCAGCATTCCCCAAGGCGCGTGATTCAAAAGTTTTAGGCTGGTAGGCCTATAAGTATTTTTCCGCGAATTTTAAAAAACTTTTGTATGTCGACGTAAAATACGTCCAGTCGGCACCCGACAGACAATTTATCTCGACGTAAAATACGTCCAGTCGGCGTTTAAGGGTTAATTGTCTTGTCCCTGTGTCTGAGCAGTTGGACTTAATCTTTTTGTAAGCCTCTTAAATTGTACCCATGTTTCGTTTGGGAAGGTTACTAATTCTCCAGGTGTGTTGGATTCTGGGTACTTATTTCCTTTATAACCCCTATCTGTCACTTATACGACCCTTCCTTGTTCACTCACTTTCTCATGTACATCAGTCTGCTCAGTAAAGGACCTATGATTTGAAAGATCTCGGAGCGCTCCAGTGTTTCACTTTCCTTCGTGCCTTCCACTTTTATTTATATAATATTACGTTCCAAACTTTTGTGATTCATTTATACATACATCACATATATATATATATATATATAGATAGATATATATATATATATATATTATATATATATATATATATATATTATTATTATAAATAGTATATATTCATTATAGATACAAAAATATATTTATATATATAATATATATATATATATATATATATATATATATATATATATATATATATAAATATATGCAGTCTCCAAAACTACAAATACCTGAGTGCGACAGGTATTTGAAGTGGGAGGCGACATAAACTTATATTCTCTTGCTGTGGCGGGGGGGGGGCTAAGGCTTCACTGCCAGTCCTGGAATTGAAGATATCGATGGTTCGTGCCCGTCGGCCGGCAATTCTATTATCGCCTAATAAATTCCCCTTCGGTTAAACATATATGAAAATATATTAATTCCGAGGTAGAGCGAATTAGATATTAAAGGACATTTGTAGCTCGATAAATGTATATGAATCACGGTAATGTGATTATGACATATCATATATATATATATAATATATATATATATATATTATATATATATATATATATATATATATAATATATATATATATATATATATATAATATATATATATATATTATTATATATATATTATATATAATATATATATGTGTGTGTGTGTGTGTGTGTGTGGGTGTGTTGTGTGTGTGTGTGTGCGCGTGGGCTTATATACATACATATATATGTATATATAACTGTATACTAATTTATTAATATCATATATACATTATATATTTATAATATATTGTAATATATGTTATATTTGCATATATATATATATATATATATATATATATATATATATATTTATTTATTTATTTATTTATTTATTTACAGACAGACAGACAGCGTATTTATCAGCTTAAGGAAGGTTTTGCTATTAATTACCAAAATGATATGGAAGGTTTTGCTATTAATTACCAAATGATATAGTATACAGATACATATCAATTATACCAAGAGGTAGCTGATTATTACAGAGGCTGCTGGTAGGTTAGTCAGAAATAGAAAGAGTAAGCTCAAAATATTCAGCAGGATGATAGGCAAAGGAAAGAAACATAATGCTAATGTGTGTGTATGTATCATATTTGTATGTATGTATATAGTAAGACTTTACATACCCTCATGCCCCCATGTAGGCAATATTCTTAATGTTGTTACAAGCTGCTGCTAAAGATTGATTTTAGGATGATTATTACCGAGCCCATGCCCAAGTAGGAGTCAACACACGACCTGCCCTTTCAGTGAGTAGTGTGATCTTAATGAATGAAACCCCACCGCCTTGTGTCATCTTGTTGGATAGTTGCGAGGATGTCGTTCTTACTTTGCTGGTTTGAAACTTGCTTACTAAATCCAGTCAGAATAAGATACCATTAATGGAAACTGATTAAAGTTGTCGTGTGAGTGGATGGACAATACCCAAACGGTATATCAGTCACCGAAGTCAAGCAAATGATAAGTTTGGCCATGCAACAGTCCAGTCATAACTCACAAGCAAGCTATCTCTCTCTCTCTCTCTCTCTCTCTCTCTCTCTCTCTCTCTCTGTATTAGTTCATTTAATGAGCAATTTTACGATCCTGTTTTTTGTGCATATGCATGTGTATATATGTATTTTTTATGTTTGTGTAACTAATATATATACTTAAATACACACACATATATATGTGTGTGTGTATGTATTATGATATACATATGTATGATATTTGTAGTTTATGTCTCTCATATATACGTCAAGGCCCTTCAATGCTACGACGCCGGTATATTTCCAAAAACATCAGTAAAACAACCGAATGTTCATTATCAGTCTTAGCCTAAATAGTAAGTGGTCTCGGGTATAGGAATCTCCGCTTGATAAATATATTTATATACATGTTTGTCATGATACGATACCCTTTTCATGAAGATTTTTTTCTTCAACATAAAGCTGTTTTGATGGTTTGGTTACTGAAAGAAAAAGATGATCTGGCATTTCACCCTTTATGTGTTCAATTTCTGAATAGTACTATATATACATATATAATTTTATGTATATTTATATATATATATATATATATATATATATATAATTTATATTTATATATACTATATATATATAGATATATGGATATATATATATATTATATATACCATATATATATATATATATATATATATAATATATAATATGGTATATATATATATAGTATCTATATATATATATATATTTTTTTAAAAAAAAAAAAAAGATATACACCTATATAGGTATATATAACATATATATATATATAGTATATATATACATAGATATATATATATATATATACAATATATATTATATATTTATATATACATACATATATATATATATATATATATATATATATATAATGTTTGTTTGTTTTAAATGAACGCTATACAAATCCACATTTCTTGACCGATTTTGATGGGATTTTTACCATAGGACCCCCCCCCCCCCCCCCCCCCAGGTAGGTTTATTCAAAATAACGAAATTCTAGGGCCGTTTCTAAGGGGGGTCATAAACCCATCTTTTTTCATACACCCTCATTTTTACAAATCCACTTTCTTGACCGATTTGATGAGATTTTACTATAGTCTCCCCTCTGCCCCCCCCCCCCCCTCCTCCATCTAAAAACCAGCACTGTGGGGTAAGACATCACCAGCACCAAAGGGGTGGTGGGGGGGTGGGAAGGGATTCCCTGAAACCGGGTTGGTTATGCACATAGACTTAGTAACTTTACAGATTCATCATACCTAATTTTGGTATACATATGACTTACTATTTGGAAAAGAATCCTGTGGGGTAAAATATCAATGGCACCAAAGGGTGGTGGAAGTTGAGAAGCAGGTGAGAGAGAGACGAGAGAGAGAGGGAGAGTAGAGAGACTGACTGTAGAGGTGGTGTTAGGGGAGAAGAATGAGGAGGGAAAAAAAGGGAGAGTGAGAGAAAGGAGTGTGAGGAAGAGTAGAGGGGGTGTTAAGAAGGAGAAAGATGTCAAAAGTAAGAGAGAGAGAGAGAGAGAGAGAGAGTGCACGTTTATCAGTTGTCATTCAGTGTTGTCCCGGGTAGCACAGGATTGATCAGCTAGTATATATATATATATATATATATATATATATATATATATATATATATATATATATATATCTGTGTGCTTACACGCAGGCGTCTGTCCATTTTATTGTGCATTCACTTTTGCTCATTTTATAAAGATCTTACCATTACTTTATGTTCAGGCCATTCGGTTACGTTCTCCATGCAAGTTTTGATAAATATTGCAAACAAAAACATACAGCGCACAGGACTGGGGTTGGAGTCTCATGCCCCTCTGTTTGTACTTCAACTCGTGAGTTTAATGATTTTTCTCACAATATACAAAATAAAGAGACAAACTGAACATTATTTTAAAACAAAGAGAATATATTTTCAACTTCGCGGCTAATATAAACCAGTTACTGATAATGTATTTCCACCAGGACGTTTAAACCATCAGCCTCCAATGACTTTTTAATTAGCCTTGAAACCAGATAACCTACATAATCGTAACTCGTCGGGTGACAAGACCCCGCATGCCCCGGGGTGAACCGAAGAACGCGTCCGTCGGTGCAAGAATGGCGTCAGGGAAATGACATCCTTGATAGAACAACGGCTCCGTCTCGATCTTCATTCTTCTCATTATTTGCCTCCATATCCAGAGAGTAGGGCGCTCGAGCTCCTTATCGGAGCGCTAAGAGGTTGAAACGCACAGCATTGGCGGTGCAATGTCTGAATTCACGACAGCGGACGAACAGGTTGTCAAAGGCACTTTGCCCAAATGCGTCGAGCCATTGGAAAATGAACCTGCGTAATCAATTCCATCGCCGGTCAGGAACTCGTCTATGCAAATTCATCTTTCTTCCCTAATGGTAATGAATAAAGGCCTGATATGCTACATTTGATACATGATAACGCTAATCAAAGCTTTCATGAAGGAGACAGACTTCGTGTGTGCGTAAGTGAAAGGTTGGTGTGAAAATTGTCTGATTGTCTTGCCTCCTCTCCGCCATCCGATTATTTTCTTCCAGTTTTTATAGATCGGTGGATATCCCCTTCCTAGCCACGCCACTGTTTTATGAACAGTTAAGATAGAAAGAGGTGATAGACGGGAATGGGGAATGATAAAAGAGGCGAGAATTAGTAGGCGTGGAGGCGGCCGAGATGGTGGTGGTGATATTTAAGCCGTTTCCAACAGTGGACGATACCGATAAAGCTTTCTTGATTAGGATTGTTTATATACCTTTATATATAATATTATATATATTATATATATATATATATATATATATATATATATATATATGTTTATATATATTATATTATACATACTTATATGTATATGTTTAGTGTATATTTTCTTCATATTTTTCTTCAATATTGTTCTTTTGCAAAGCCGTTGTATTTCATAATGAATTATCAAAGCTGAAAAATGCAATATTTTGATATCGGAGACATCAGTTTATATTCTTGTTGAAATTATTATTATTATTAGTATTATTATTATTATTATTATTTATTATTATTAGGTGTTTTTATTGTTGTTGTTATTGTTATTGTTATTGTTATTGTTATTGTTATTGTTATTGTTATTGTTATTGTTATTGTTATTGTTGTTTGTTGTTGTTGTTGTTGTTGATCCATTCTGCAGAATAGGGTAGAAGCCTGTTAGCTTGGCAACCAAATATAAAACAGAAGTTAAAAAAGGTAAATATACAAATAAATCAAGCTTAAAGCAAAAGAGAAAATTCTTTAACTGTCAAGGAGCAAATTCAAGATTATTTTTCTGAACCTATTTTCCATATTTTCTGGAGGAGGATGCATTTTTTCCAATTTTCGTGAGCGAGTCGTTGAATACTATTTATTTACTGCTTAAAGTTCTTTTCACTATTATTTTATTCGGTAGAAAGTGGGCTAGAGCATTGAAGGGCCTTGACGGATGTTTTCTAGTGAATTTCTCGAGCTATTGTACTATTATTTAGTGGCACAAACACTTGGTTTGTGCCACTAAATAATACTACTTGGTTAAAAGAGAAATTTAAAGACATCATAATTCCTGGCAAGGCAAATCATTTGCATATCAATTTTCCTTTAATAGCAGAGGCCAAGAAGTCAACGATTACTTCCTCGATTAAGACAAGTTATTTTGAAAGGAAAACCCAAAAAGAAAAAAAAAAGCGAAAAAGGAAAGAAATCGGGCCCGAAATAACGATCCTTCTACCGTAATCATAGCTTACCATCCAGTAATGAAAGGCTGGGCACGTGTCCCGTCGTAGAGAAATTGCTAGTCCTCATCGGGTTCTGGAAGAAATAACTTTCGCCTCGTTTACTTAGAGAGCTTTTCCTCGCCAAGATATGGGCAATTACATAAGACAGGCCTGATTTGTGCTGCAATAAGAGTTAATGAACGAACGAGGTCTCCGGTAATACAGGTGAGTTATTGCTAACCTCCTTTGGCGCTCGATAAATACATAGTTTCTATTATGTGCCTATTTAGGATTCATGTGTCCGAAAGGCCAGGTTAGGTATTTTAGATACCGACCTGTAAGATGTAACGACGTTTAGAATATTGATGAGCAAGATGACTATGTAATCAATGGCTGTCTAACGTACATTCATCTTATGATTGATTATATATATTAATGAGCATGTGTGAATGTGTGTTTATTATTATCACATAATCCTCGTAGAAAATGTTTAATTATTCTTTGTGTTGATAGTGATATTTTGTTGTGATATTTGATACGCTACAAATAATCAAGCAGCTTAGAGGAATTATTTAAGTGAATCAGAAACGTTAATTACATGACGTGGTCTCATTCAACAAATATATTTCGATAAAACCTCCTTTAGGTATTTGTCAATGTTTTTCATCAGATCATAGTTTTTCTTTTCGAAGATTTAAAGTAACATCGGACGTGAAAATTGAGTCAAGGTATAACTTGGTAAAATATTAGGAACTGTGTTAGTCCATGCCTCCGTGTCATACCCCAGTCCCTGTAAAGGGCTTATGGTGTACAGGGATTAACTGCTAAATGGAATAATGTCCGTTGAGAGATGTAATTCCGCTTACGGGAACAAGCAAGACGACAAAATGCGAAAGGTAGAAGAAAGGAAAGCTTCAGCCGGTCTAAGAGACTCAGAACCTCTACAACTATCTACAGTATGCCAAAACTAGTAGCACTGTAAGCGTTACCTCCTTATCGATGCACGTGCTAACTAAATTACGCAAAATACATTTTGACCGAAATGGAAAAAAATTTTGATATGTAACTTAGAATTACTTTATTTGTGACCTAGTATATAATTTTGTACCGAAAAATCCTAATAATTTTTCCGGACCGCCTCTTAGCTTAGCGAACTGAAGGCCTCAGAATTTCTCTTAAAACGTGCTAAATGTAGTCTCAGTATTTTCATGGATTTTTGATCGATTGGTTAAATGTAGTCCTGTATTTCGCAGGGTCTCTCTCAATTAGCTAAATAGAGCCTTTAGTACTTTTACAGTTCTCCCAGTGGGATTAGCTGTAGCACCTGTATTTTTCTAGGTCCCTTTTCAACCGGGTCTCTCATAAATATTTTAAATGTATCCCCATTATTTTTATGGGCCCCTTGATTAATTGTAGCCCCCCATATATTATATCTGGGTCCCTCTTAAATTGGTTAAATGCTGTCTCCAGTACTTTTATGGGTCTGCCTTAAACAGGTTAACT
>NC_087219.1:53952245-53967245 GCF_015104395.2 Macrobrachium nipponense | reverse complement strand
CTAAATTCAGATGGGTAGCAGAGTACTATGTAAGAATGAAAAGTGAAAATTTAAACATTTGAAAATTTAAAAGAAAGTTAGTTGTTTTGAAAAGGTATTAACAAATTTCTTTGGCCAGGATACATCTCTATGAATACCACACCTCCAGAGGGAGCTCCAAAAGTCTTTATCCACGCCATATTAGCACTATCTGCTCATACTGAGAGCTCCACTTCGTTTTAGATTAAACCTGCGTTTAGCCAGCACGGGCTCTTGCTTCTAGAGCAGCCTTTAGAGGCTTACACGTCCCTTCCGAATTTATAGCTTACAAGTAAGTTGGTCCAGGTTCCAGATTCCTAGATTCCCTGGCCATTGAAGTTTACACTGGGAGGATTTCCATTCTCCTCCAAATTCAAACTTGTAAACTGTGCTGATCCTATTACACACACACACAACACACACACAACATATGTGTGTGTGTGTTATTTGTTTGTTTCTTTGCATCCGGGTATATGTTCTGATCCCTGTTTTTTTATTCTTCCCACAATATCGGAGTCCTCTATCCAGCTGCCAGAATTCATATATGAATCTAAATTGCCGAAGATAAAGATGATAAAAAGTGGAAGTAACGACAGTTTGGTCCCAGAAAACGACACCAAAAAATGAATACTTAGATGTTGTCTGGGAGTCATCATGAACGAACCTATCACTTGATGCGTTAAATATGCAAATTAATTGTTTAGAATAGTAACTAGAAGAGCGATTAACGGTTCCATTATAGGGCCTCATATTCACTTAATTGGACCTATGAAGTATACTTACTTGTTGTGAGAGCGATTAGAAATCTAGCTTTTTTTTATTATAGAAATGCGCCTGGATATTCCAGATTGTGCACTTTGCCTTGCCTATAAGCAAGTACATACACAAATATATAATATATATATATATATATATATATATATATATATATATAAATACAATTATAATATAATATTCTATATATAAAAGGAAATTTCTGCCTGTCCCCGTGTTTGTTCGCTATGAAGGTAGGGCTACCAAATTTGTACCACAGAATCCCCTCCCCCAGGAAGGTTTAGTGAAAATCCGAAATTCGAGGCCAATTTCTAAGGGGGTCATATCCCTCATTTTTTGCAACTCTTGGAGTCTACAGGGGGGGGGGGGCTCACGATGGAAATCTTTCCCGCGCAGCATATCGTTACATGTGTGCGCTTGCCGGCAGTGCCTGACTGAGCCGGTCAGTGACGCAGTAGCACTGGCTGGGAAAAGATGTAGGTTTCCAGGTCATTTAGAAGTGAATTTCATCCGATGAAACATCGAATGACGGTTACAGCTGCTAATTTTATATATATATATATATATATATATATATATATATATATATATATATATATATATATATATATATGGATAACTTGATCACGAAATGTATAATCGGTGTTGATGCTATGTATAAATAAAGATATTGCCACGGAGGAAAATAAAAACGAGAACTGCCTGAGATCTTTCGGTCTTAACGACCCTTTACGAAAGGCAAGACTGATTAGAACAATGAGAAACACAATAAGGTAAGCATATGTAAACAGACATTACAGAGTTAACAAAAGGTCCAGGTCACTTTAAAAACGCGAAAAAAGGCCATGGCTAGATTAAATATTTAAAAGCATCCACCCACACGTGGGCACAGGTGAGTTAGCCAGAAAACATTACATTTAGTTTTAAGAACAAAGAGGTATATACAATCGGACTGTACAAAATTAGCCAAATCCCGAAGGCTAGATTAAGGATTTAAGATTGGCCAAACACACTGGTCAAAGGCAAGTTAATTAAAAAAATAAAACACTTTTGTGAATTCGTGTCGTTATTAATACAAAGTGTATTGTTTTTCGAATTAACTTGCCTTTGACTAGTGTGTTTGGCCGCTCTTAAATCCTTAATCTAGCCTTCGGGATTTGGCTAATGTTGTACAGTCCGATTGTATATACCTCTTTGTTCTTAAAACTAAATGTAATGTTTTCTGACTAACTTACCTGTGACGATGAGTGGGTGGCTGCTTTTAAATATTTAATCTAGCCCATGGGCGTTTTTTCGTTCCTTTAAAGTGACCTGGACCTTTTGTTAATCCTGTAATGTCTGTTTATATATGCTTACTTGTACTGTTTCTCATTGTTCTGATCAGTCTTAAGGGCCCCATACACTGAACGATTGTATGAACGACTATCTGATTGATTGTCGTTATCGACACGCACACACACGATTCACAGTATGAACGATCTCCGCTCCGATTTCAGTATGAACTAAAGATTTTGTCTCTGGAAGACAAAATCTTTTCGCGTGATAGCGTTATGAGCTGTTGCTGCTGCCTACGTTGTGTCAGAATCAGAAAAGCCTAAAAGAAAGAAAAGGAAATGGGTGAAAGTGGTTGACTAAGAGAAATGAACTTTCCCACAATGCTCTGCTTAAAGAACTTGCTCTAGAACCAGGAGACTGGTTTTATTATTTACGTATGGACGAAGACTCTTCTTAAAATTATTCTTTAGTGTCTCCTGCTATCGAAAAGAAAGATACGCCTATGCGTAAATCGATTATTATTGTACTCTTTCGATTTCACTTTCCAAATACATGGCTCTTCTTTATACAACTCTATGAATTCTACCCAGAATTCCCTATCAGCAAATTGAAGAATTCATTCTGTGGTAGTGTAGGCCTACGCAATACATCTTTACTACATATCAAGGTTTGCTGATATCGACAGACAAACACATGCATTGCACGATCTGTGTATGACAGACATAAGTCGCAAGCCAGCAACCTGGTCGTGAGAGATTCCCGCCTAGATCGTTCAGACGCGAAGCTCCGCCCACTTTTGCATTCAGACAAGCCCATACACAGTGTTTATGCGAGCGTACAAACAGTCGTTCAGACAATCGTTCAGTGTATGGGGCCCTTTACGGAAAGATCTCAGGCAGTTCTCGTTTTTATTTTCCTCTGTGGTGTTACCTTATATATATATATCTCTAATAAAAGGAGCCCATAAAAACACCAAATGTAGAGAGAAAGTACTATATTTCAGAGACTGCTGTCTCTCTCTTCAGGTATATGAATGAGAAAAGTTTACAGAAAAGGTGGTATTTATACCAAGAGATTCGTCCACAAGTAAGCCAATTTAGGTCACCCCCGCTGATAATCTTCCTTTAATCTTCTTAAGCGGTTGGTTATGAATGAACACTGCGGTCGACGATGTCCGATGTCCAATTCCCTTTTGAGATGTTCATTACCTGCTTCTCTTTTATTAAGGCCGATTCCATCATTTGACTCTTGTACCGGCAGTTTTGCTGCTATAAATTACACGTGACATATTCCAGTTTATTCTATGGTTATCCCCCCTAGATGCTGACCCTTGACGTGGGTAGGGGGCTTAGGGACCAGCAGCTGGGGCGTGATGCCTGGTGGGGTTGCTTTCTCATGGTCCTTGGGTCCCAGCTGCTGATCCAACTAAATTAGTCAGAATTTTTGTTTTTCTTCTTTCTGCAGTTTTTTCATTCTTACTAAATCCTTCTCCTTCATGTAATTTTTTTTTTTTTTTTTTTTTGGATTAATTATGTGGAAATTTCCACCTTTGCTAAAATTTTACTGGACCTGGTAAACAGAAGAGATATCATAGCTGGGACTGGGGTTTTATATCTGAAGCTAAATAGTGGGAACTGTGGCAGGACCATCAACTGCCCGATAATGTTCGGACCTGAGTGATATCAGGCGGAACTATTTTGCAGGGCTGGACCACGGATTCCAGGGGGGTCTAGTTTTGTGGATAGGACTCTCGGCATTCTGTCCCGGTTGCCCATAATGTGATTAGAGTGGGGATGATTGTATTCTGGTAATACTCTCAGTCCTATCAAGCGGGTTTGGCGTACACTTGGGCCACCCCGAATTATGTTGTGCCATCCCCCTGTGGGGTATGGGTAGGGATGCGGACATTTGGGGAGTCGGTTCTCACTTGTGCCATTAGTGGAAGAATAATCTCCATGAAAGGTTGATGATATCTTTTTAAGGTTTTCAGGTTTATTTATATATATATATATGTTTTTTTTTTTTTTTTTTTTTTTTTTACTTTGATCTTTATGGAATCAGAAAATAAAGATACAAGTACCCCTGGACCCTTTGATGGCGGTAAATCGGCACAGGTAACGACTACTGGAACCTCCCCTGACAACCTTCCTCTGGAAAAATCAAAAAATCTTCCAGTGTAATTACACTGAAACCTATGCTCCTGTACAGAGTAAAGTGAAATTAAGCAGAGACATGTTTTGAAATTGGACCTGGAATAGTTGAAAAAGTCATATGAAAAGTATTTAACTTTAAATTTGGAAGAAGATGGTTATGATATTTTGCTGGTATATCGAGACATTGTGAAGTGTTTGTGGCCGTGAGCCCTAAGATTTGTCCCAATTGAAGGTACAGGAAAGCTGACGGTGGAATCTACCTCAGCCAAAGAGACTGAAAAACTGAAAATATTATCACACCTTGGAGGAGTCAAAGTACAATGTGGAGCACATGCTTTTTGGAATCACTCCAAGGGAATGATATATGCTCCCCAACTGATGACATACGCCGCCGAAGACTTGTAGAGGAACTAAAAGATCAAGGTGTAATAAGAGTTGAGCGAATGAAGAAGAACGTAAATGGAGTCTTTTGTACCACTTCCCAATTTGATTATTACATTTAATTCTACTAGATTACCCTACTGTAGTAAAAGCAGCCTGGCTACATTTCAAGATTAAACAATATATCCCAAGACCAAGGAGATGTTTCCATGCCAAGAATTTGGACATATGTTAGGGTCCTGTAGACAGAAACTGCAAGGCAAGCCAGCCATTTGTGTCAAATGCAGTGAACCAGAGCATGGCATAGTAATAATCCAAGCCAGATGTATACATTGTGGAGAAAATCATCCATCATCTTCACTTAATTGTGATGTATACATCATGGAAAAAGAGATTCAAACTTTAAGGGTAACAGAACATATCACATTTAGGGAGGCAAAAGAGAGAGTATCGAATCAATATGTTAGACCAGGAATATCCTTTTCCAGTGTCGCTGCCAACCGAAAGAGAAATATAAATGTTAATAAGGATAATTTGAATAAGAAACTGGTAACGACCCTTACTCGTGCCTCTTTGGAGGTGGCGCCAATTGTTGCTGGCGCTCCTTCCTCTTCAGAGGCTGCGCCAGTGATTTCTGGTGCTCTTGCCTCTCCGGAGGCTGCACCAGTGATTTCTGGTGCTCCTGCCTCTTCGGGGAGGCTGCGCCAGTGATATCTGGTGCTCCTGCCTCCTCGGAGGCCGTGCCAGTGATTTCTGGTACTCCTGCCTCTTCAGAGGTGGTGCCAGTTGATTCTGGCACTACCACCTCTTTAGAGGCAGTGCCGGTGGTTTCTGGCACCATTGCTTCTATGGAAGCAAAACCAGTGATTTCTGGTACACCTTCCTCTGTGGAGGCTGTGGAGGGTATACCATGGCACTCCCACCTCTCTGGAGGATGTACTAGCTATAAATGCTTTGGAGGATGCACCAGTGTCCAATCCTCACACCCCTCTTCAGGCGACACCAGCTTTGTGCTGTGTTCCTGAGACTGATAACCCTCTAAAAAGGAAGGCAGCCCTAAACAATCGGTCCCATTCCAGAAAAAAAAGAGCAAGGTTGTAAGCTGAAAGCTCTTAAAAGAGGCTCTAATGTAACAGCCTCTAAAGGAAAATAAAATTCATTAATTTTCTCCAGTGGAACTGTCAGGGATTGAGAGCTAAATGGGAAGAGTTAAGGCTGCTCATATCAGAAGTGTCTCCTGTTTTGTATAGCTCTGCAGGAGACCAGGATTGGTAATAATATGTGCCCCAGCCCACGAGAGTATACATCCTATCACTCCACCTATAATTTAAATGTTGGAAGCCATGGTGTTGTTTTGTATGTTCGAAATGACACCCCACAAAATCCTATTATTATTCAATCAGCATTGCAAGTGATTGGTGTGCAGATCCATTTGCAAAGAAAAATATACAGTATGCTCTCTCTATCTACCACCTAACGAAGTCTTCCCCATCAATGAATTCAAATCTCTTATTCAACAGTTACCACGTCCCTTTTCCTGATTTTGGGGAGATATGAATGGAAAGAAATAACCCTCTTTGGGGTGATATCATCACCAATCAAAGAGGAAGGTGCTTAGGTTCCATCATAGAAGATGAAAATGTGGGGATCCTCAACTCTGGGGAGTCCTACGCATTTTCATGTTCAAACAGGCACGTTATCAGCAATTGATTTATCTATATGTAGTGATGACTGTCTTATGACTTTACTTGGAAAGCTATAAATGATAGATTTACCAGTGACCATTTTCCAATAGTGGTGAGTGTAGCATCAAGTCCTCCATCTTCAAGGCTACCCAAATGGAACATTGGTAAAGCTGATTGGTCAACGTTCCAGGAGCACAGCTCAAATAGATGACTCTGCTGATGACTTTCCCTGTGTAGATGACGCTCTTGACTTTTTGAATACAATAATGTTCTTGGCTGGTCTTCATCTATACCTAGGACTTCAGGCAAATTTGTCCGCCGCCGACCAGTTCCCTGGTGGACTCGTAAATGCCAGGAAACCCATAGAACTAGAGATCTGCCTTCACAGATACCGCAGACGAAAATGTGAGTATTATCGTGTAGAATTTCGAAAAGCGAGAGCTCATTTTCGCTTGGAAATCAAAAAAGCACGAAAAGAATCTTGGACAATTTTCATATCTTCACTAAATTCAAAAACTCCTCTGACCCTAGTTTGGAAGAGAGTTAGAAAAATAGCAGGCAAGTTCACTCCTTGTCAACCTCCAGTTTATCAAGGTGAATGGTTGCGAGGTAGCAGACCCCCAGTTAGTGGCAAATGAGTTTGCTAATCATTTTGCTAATGTTGCTAAGAAAAATGATGATAGACCCTATTCAGCTCAAAGACGGATAATGGAACAGGTCGAAATTGATTTTAATACCTCAAGACATGAGCAGTACAATGCTCCTTTTACGATTAGAGAATTTGAATCGGCCTTGAATAAATGTAATGAATCAGCTCCTGGACTGGATGATATAACATATTCAATGATTAAGCTACCCCTGAAAATACCAGACTTTTCATATTAAGCCTAATTAACAGAATTTACCGAGAACATATCTTCCCCAAGCTTTGGGAGAAGTTAAAATTACTGCCATTTGTGAAAACCTGGAAAAGATCCGTCAAGAAGAAAATTACGTCCTATTGCATTGACATCTTGTTTGTGTAAGATCATGGAAAAAATGGTGAACACACGATTGATGTGGTACCTGCTCAGTGTGGTTTTCGGAGTATGCACTCCACAACTGATGTATTGGTACGAATGGAATCTTCAATATGTGAAGCTTTTGCCAACAAACAGCATCACATCACCGTTTTCTTTGATCTAGAGAAGGCTTATGATACAACTGGAGATATGGCATTTTGAGGGTCCTTTATGAATGTAACCTGAGAGGCAATTTGCCCCTGTTTATTAAGGCTTTTTTAAAAAATCGGATATTTCAGGTTCAGGTTGGAGCAACATTGTCAGATGTGTTCAATCAAGAAGAAGGAGTACCACAAGGAAGTGTTTTAAGTGTAACCTTGTTCGCCTTGGTCATCAATAGGGGTTTTCTAAAATAATTCCCCCAGATATAACCTATACCCTATTTGTAGATGACCTGTCAATTTCCTTTGCAGCATCAAGGATGGCAGTGGCTGAACGCCGCCTTCAGCTCTGCATTGATAATATAGTAAAATGGGCTGAGGTTTAATGGTTTTAGATTTTCTCCCAGTAAAACGATAACTATGCACTTTTGTCGTATAAGGGGAATACACCCTGATCCAGATCTATTCATTCATATGGCAGAGAATTCCTTGTGTTGGTGAAACAAGGTTTCTTGGTTTGATTTTTGATAGTAAGCTGACTTGGATTCCACATCTGAAATATGTTAAGGCAAAATGCTTGAAAGCAATGAATTTGCTGAAAGTCGTGTCTCACAACTTCGTGGGTGCAGACCGAACTCAGATGTTGAGATTATTTAAAGCCTTGGTCTTTTCAAAATTAAGTTATGGGTGTGAGGTGTACACTTCTGCGAAGCCAAAATAGCCTTAAAATGCTCAACTCAATTCATCATGGAGGAATACGATTATGTACAGGAGCATTTAAATCATCTCCCACCGAGAGCATGCTTGTAGATGCTGATGAGGTGCCACTGGATCTTCATTACAAGCGTCTGCTGGTTCGGAGCTGGTATAGATTCAAGAGGCTACCTAGGTCTTTAACCAGCAGTTTGTATGAAAAATGAAAGGCATTGGCAGTTTTATGAAAATCACCCCAAGCAACCTCATCCATTTGCTTTTAGAGTAAATTTTATTGTCCGTGAATTAAATATGCCAAGAATCGAGATTTGGTTACCAGCAAAATATTCAGTTAGTCCCCCCTGGAACTTTCCAGAGGTAAAATTTTGTAGATATTTTAACTTTACCAAGACAGAATTGTCCAGTGAGGCCATGCGGTCAATATTTTTAGAACATTCCGTGCAACATGATGACTCCATTGCAGTTTTCACGGATGGCTCAAAGTCAGATGCTGGCGTCGGCTTTGGTGTAGCCTTCCCTGATGTAGAGAGAAGTGGCAGGTTATCATCGTTTGCATCGATTTTTTACAGCAGAACTATATGGGAATTTTAAAAAGCTTTAAAGGAAGTTTTAATTCCGATGAAAAATAATTTTTATTATATATTGTGACTCAAGAAGTGTTCTTCAGTCACTGGAAATTTTTAACCCTTTAAACCCTCTGATTTTAGATATATTGGAATGGCTGCTTTTACTAAAAAGAAGAGGGAAAGAAATAAAGTTCTGTTGGGTGCCTTCCCATGTTGGGGTGGCTGGGAATGAGAAAGCTGACCAACTTGCAAAGTCTGCAGTCAGCTCCTCAGAACCCACAAGATGCCTACTACCATATCGGGATTTGTATCCTCTAGTAGGTCAGAGAGTTAAAAAATGTTGGCAGTCCCAGTGGGAGGATATTTTAAATAATCAAAAAATGCGTAGTATCACGTCATCAGTGTCTCCTTGGTCATATCCGTATATGCCAAGGAGACAAGAAACGATGTTGTGCCGATTGAGGATTGGACATACAAGACTCACCCATGGTTCTTGATGTCTCGTGAAAATCCTCCGTTTTGCGAGAACTGTACTGTGCCCTTGACTGTGAGACATTTGCTGGTTTGAATGTCCCAGATTCTTGAATTTGAGACATAGGTTACTGTCTTGGGTAGGTAATTTTATCCTAGCTACAATTCTTGGAAAGGATTGTAATATAGAGCAGATATATATTTTTATGAGGGAGGCGCCTTCCTCCTTAACCAAATTTAAATTATACATAGATTGTCTATGTAAGAACTTATATATGAACAAAATTTTTATATAATATATTTATAGATCTTTTTATATGAAGTTTATAAAAAATTTAATTTTTTTATATTTAATTTATTTCGGTGTCAATTACCCAGATGTGTGACGCCAGATATAATACATCAATCAATCAATCTATGGTTATGTTCATTTATATGATTGAAAATAGCCGAGTTCTGTTGTCCATACCTAACTGACCGTTTGTGTTGTAATTAATCTCTGGGGAAGTGATTTACCTTGTAAATCCGATGTAAGATTGGTCACAGTCCTGGCATGGGATCTCATATACTCCAGAGTCTTTGGGCGATGTCTTTTGTTGGACGTTAATCAGGGATTTGGCTAAGGTAATTGGGTAGGTAAATGCAAAAGGGTTGGATTTCCCAAGGGTGTGAGTTACTCTCTTAATCGTCTCCAGGTGGGGAATTTTTATTTTATTGTTGGGTGTGTCTCTGGTCTTGTCTTTAGGGGGTCGGTAGAAAATTACGTTTGCTTTTTGAATTGCTTTCTCAATTATATGGTCAGGATACTTTAAAGATGAAAGTTGCTTGCGAATTAGTTCAAATTCTTTTTCCAGGAAATCTGGGGAACAAATTCGTAAGGCTCTTAAGATAGGTTGCTAGCTAGACCTATCTTGATAGTATTGTCATGATAGCTAAAGTAGTGAATATATGAAAGTGAGAACGTTGGTTTACTGTATATGGTAAATTTGTATTCTGTCGTGTCTCTGATTATTAAAACATCAAGAAAAGGAATTTTGTTGTCTGTTTCCCATTCAACTTTAAATTTGATGCTGGGCACTAATGCGTTTAATTTTGAGAGGAATTCATTAAAATTACCCCACTTATTATCCCAAAATGTTAGTATGTCATCCACGTATCTCATCCACAGCATGTTTTTGGGTTTTATTGCATTTATTACTGTAGTTTCAAAGTATTCCATGTACAGATTGGCTAAAATAGGACTTAAAGGACTACCCATACTACACCCGAATTTTTGCTTGTAGAATGATTCCCCGAATGAAAATACGTTATTAGATGCACATAATTCAACTAACTTTATTATTTTGTCAAGTGCCAAAGGGAAATGATCTGAATAGGGGGATAATTTTTCCCTTAAAAACTGAAGAACGTCCTGTACTGGTACTTTTGTGAATAGCCTTGACGTAGACTCCCTATTCACAAAAGTACCAGTACAGGACGTTCTTCAGTTTTTAAGGGAAAAATTATCCCCCTATTCAGATCATTTCCCTTTGGCACTTGACAAAATAATAAAGTTAGTTGAATTATGTGCATCTAATAACGTATTTTCATTCGGGGAATCATTCTACAAGCAAAAATTCGGGTGTAGTATGGGTAGTCCTTTAAGTCCTATTTTAGCCAATCTGTACATGGAATACTTTGAAACTACAGTAATAAATGCAATAAACCCAAAAACATGCTGTGGATGAGATACGTGGATGACATACTAACATTTTGGGATAATAAGTGGGTAATTTTTAATGAATTCCTCTCAAAATTAAACGCATTAGTGCCCAGCATCAAATTTAAAGTTGAATGGGAAACAGACAACAAAATTCCTTTTCTTGATGTTTTAATAATCAGAGACACGACAGAATACAAAATTTTACCATATACAGAAAACCAACGTTCTCACTTTCATATATTCACTACTTTAGCTATCATGACAATACTATCAAGATAGGTCTAGCTAGCAACCTATTCTTAAGAGCCTTACGAATTTGTTCCCCAGATTTCCTGGAAAAAGAATTTGAACTAATTCGCAAGCAACTTTCATCTTTAAAGTATCCTGACCATATAATTGAGAAAGCAATTCAAAAAGCAAACGTAATTTTCTACCGACCCCCTAAAGACAAGACCAGAGACACACCCAACAATAAAATAAAAATTCCCCACCTGGAGACGATTAAGAGAGTAACTCACACCCTTGGGAAATCCAACCCTTTTGCATTTACCTACCCAAATACCTTAGCCAAATCCCTGATTAACGTCCAACAAAAGACATCGCCCAAAGACTCTGGAGTATATGAGATCCCATGCCACAGACTGTGACCAATCTTACATCGGATTTACAGGTAAATCACTTCCCCAGAGATTAATACAACACAAACGGTCAGTTAGGTATGGACAACAGAACTCGGCTATTTTCAATCATATAATGAACATAACCATAGAATAAACTGGAATATGTCACGTGTAATTTATAGCAGCAACTGCCGGTACAAGAGTCAAATGATGGAATCGGCCTTAATAAAAGAGAAGCAGGTAATGAACATCTCAAAAGGGAATTGGACATCGGACATCGTCGACGCAGTGTTCATTCAACCAACGCTTAAGAAGATTAAAGGAAGATTATCACGCGGGGTGACCTAAATTGGCTTACTTGTGGACGAATCTCTTGGTATAAATACACCTTTTCTGTAAACTTTTCTCATTCATATACCTGAAGAGAGAGACAGCAGTCTCTGAAATATAGTACTTTTCTCTCTACAATTTTGGTGTTTTTATGGGCTCCTTTTATTAGATGGAATTCTGTTGTTACAGAACACTTTTACCAGTCATATATATATATATATATATATATATATATATAGATATATATATATATATATACTATATATACACACACATACACACACACACACACACATATATATATATATATATATATATATATATATATATATATATATATATATATATATATATATATATATCTTAAAGAACCTTAACCATAATCTTGTCATCTCTTTTTTATTTATAAAATGTTAATTTTTAAGTAATGAACATATTGGCATTATCCATCGGCAATGGAAAACATCCAAAATCCTTTGAGAAAATGACGCCAAATTCTTAAGACAAATATCCTTATATAATAAAGTGCAATTTCTTGTACACAATCGCAGCCCTTGAGCCGACGTCGGGACAGTGCAGAATGTCCTTAATTTGGGGACTTGGCGTCTCAAGCCTCTCTTATTTTACCGTCATTTTTTATTGTGTAGGTGCTTTACAAATAGTATGATTTTTAATTAAGAAGTTATGATATACAATTAGGTCCTATAAGCGCCCTTTTATATATAATTCGATTTATGTGACTTTTGCGCCTTATATATTGTTTACATTGCTGGGTTAATGTTTAAAGCAACCTCATTTTATAACTATAGTTTATTGACGATAAATCTTCGGCCATTGATTCAGTGAGGAGAAATGTACGAGATAACACAGTCCCTGTGAAGAGAAGATCGAAAAACAGAAAATGCCTTAGAATTTCACATTTCTTGTTTTTGGGGGGAAAAACACCGGGTTAAATAAGCATTATGTTAATAAACACACTCAAGCTACATTCGTGACCTAATACTTATAATCGGATGCGGTTTCGTATCCGGTTACGGACGTCGGAAGTTAAAAGTGCATTTTGGTTATATATATGTATATATATACATTTTATATATATATATATATATATATATATGAATATATATATGTATATATATATATATATATATATATATATATATATATTGAAGGATCCACAGTAATATTCTTATCCAGACGAAATATATTAGTGAAAATATTTTCTCGAATATATCTCGTCTGGACAAACAAGAATATTACTGTGGATCCTTCTACTGATTACTTAGAACACTATGCGTTGTTTTTATATTGCATATATATATATATATATATATATATATATATTTATATATATATATATATATATATATATGTGTGTGTGTGTGTGTGTGTATACAATTTGTAATAACCACAATTCCCTCTTAACTTCTCGATTTCTACATTTATTTTAATAAGCTATTTATCTGTGTGTATATGATGATAGATAGTTACATTGCGTTTATAAGCGCCTGTCGTTTGTTGATAAATAGACAAGATAGATATATATCTTTGATGGAGGGTTAGTTACACTGTGTATGTAAGTGGCTTTCGTTTAAAACTACGTTGAATGTAATGTACGAATATGTAGTAAATCCAGTTGACGGAGCCTTAAGTTGGAAGGTCACTGCCAGGTGACCTGTTCCTTAATCTTTTCGCTTCCAAGAGGCAGACCTATGACTACAGTATTTTTAGGATTCGCTCATCCTTTCTACTTCCCTCAGGCATGGAAAACATACCGGCAACCAATTGTCTGTTCCGTCGGCCTGCCAGCGGAAAAACATTGTTTCCTAACATTACTCCAAACAAAATATTATTATTCTTAACGCCTTTCTTTTTGAAAGTATTCGTAGCGTGTCACTTAAAAGTATTAACGTCTTTTCTATATTAACGTCCTTTTCACATTCTTAGCGTATGTCCTTTCAAGTATTGCAGTGAAATACTAGATAAAAGGGTGAATTCCATAATCAACCTTCGTCGTTTTACTTAGTTATCTGAGTCTTACTCCTTCAAGCAGATGCAATGTAAATCCATAGTAAATTATATATCGTTGCATGGAATACACGTGTGAAAAAAAATTAAATTCTTTCTGTACAGATGATCTAAAAATTTAACAGAATACGGAGCATCACAACTCATATTCATTTTGGCCTTATATTCATTTTGGCCTTGCTTCACATTTATTTTGTTAGGAGACGTGTACAACGATCCAATAATTCTGAGATTCTCTCATAACTTTCATGATGTTAATGGCATTGTTGATTCAAAGAAAGAGGAGAAAAAACATTTTTATGCTGGATCGGAAAAAGTTTCCTGAAATCCTGCTAGCCCCGACAGAACAACATTATTGATATTGTTACCTATTAGTTTATGAAATGTAGTGTTTTGATATTAGATGTTAAACAGTTTTTGGACGTGTGAAAAACTGAACAGAGGAATTCTTTATTGATAAATTTGAACTTCGTTTGCATATGCGTATGTTTTAACACTTTTATAGGCATGCATGCCTCTCTCTCTCTCTCTCTCTCTCTCTCTCTCTCTCTCTCTCTCTCTCTCTCTCTGTGTGTGTGTGTGTGAACGTTCGCTTCAGGAAATCGTAATGAGTCATGGGGTTATTACAACTCGTCCGTAAATGGCAATAAAATGGTTTTCATTAAATTGATGGAAGCGATATCAATTTTCAGCTGTTCTTCTCGAGCCGAAATCCCTGGAGAGTGACAGAGTACTCTCGAAAGATCACTCGGTCGTATCTTACATTTTGGGAAGAACACGAAATCGCTTGAGAAGCAACCTAGGCGTCACGTCACTCAACGGAAGACTTTTACACCCACCACGACATGTCCGGGGGATATCAAACCCAACAGGACATGATATAAGCATTTTTTAAGAGACCTTCGCATGTCAAGATATAGCTCGAAAAAGAGGCGAGCTTAGAAAAATTGGAAAAAAGGAAGCACATCATCTCGGGTATATCTTGACAAGGTGTCCAATTAGTGTTTTATGAAGGGCAGAAGAGTGACAGGTATCATGGGCCATTACCTTGTCACCAGGTGTGAGGCGACACGCAAACGATTTGTCACCCACAGGAAAACCTCTTGTTACTCCGATAAGGC
>NC_087219.1:53940954-53951745 GCF_015104395.2 Macrobrachium nipponense | reverse complement strand
GACTTCGGAGATAGAAACATAAAATTTTTGAACTGACGGGAATCATGTTGGGGGAAAAACAAGATTACTTCCCAACGGTACAAGTATTATGTTGTGCTCCGTACGATAAAAAGGGGAAAAAATGGTCACAACAACAGCTAATGAATAGATTTCTGTTGATTCATCGGCATACCTTGAGTTGTAGAATATTACGTCAGATCATCATCATCAAAATGCAAAAAGTAAAGTAAGTCTAGATTGATTTTTCCTAAGGATTAGAGTGGATTGCAGTTAAAAGTAAGAGAATTCCTTACGTAATTCAAAAATAGTCCTCATTTATTATCGTTGCCTTCAAAGTTGGGATAGATACTGGCTGTGTGTGTCTGTCTCTGTTAAGAAAATATCTCTGGAAGAAACGGCATTTGAGAGAACTTTTCAGAAAAAGATCTGTTAACACACACCCATCAGTAACTTTGGTGGTAATCGCTCAAGATGTGTCAATTTGTCCCATCGAGATTGCCATCCCATTATAATGTATAGGTAAATTCTTCCGACAGCCTTCGTGCGGAGATTGGAACTGAAGCAGTGACAGTAAATTATTATTTTCCATGACTGTTCTGGTTTAATGATCAGGCCGTGGACTGTTCATCATTGATTGAATTTTTTGAGTGTATTTCTGAAATAAATCAGTTTAAAAAGCATAGTGATTACAGCATTGGTATTTTATGTCACAGTTAATGTATGCTGTGTACTTTGCGGCGCTCTTATTATATTATTATCTTATTATTATTATTATTATATTATTATTATTATTATTATTATTATTATTATTATTATTATTTTATTATTATTTAATCATAGTCCTCTAAGTTCGAACTGGGGGTAATTTTAAGTTTTAGGTAGGGTTCTGGGTTGTATTCCTACCTCCTTAGGAGTCCATTACTTTTGTTTCTTACTATGTGCGCTGTTTCCAGGAGACTACTCATTTGCATTAGTCCTGGAGCTACTTCAGCCTCTAGTTTTTCCAGATTCCTTTTCAGGGATCTTGGAGTCGTGCTAGTGTTCGTAGATTATGGGCACAATTTCCACTGGCATACCGTTATTATTATTATTATTTATATTATTATTATTATACTACTACTACTACTACTACTACTACTACTACTACTACTACTACTACTACACTACTATACTACTACTACTACTACTGAAGAAGTTAGATTCTTAAGATATATACATTTCACCGAGCAACATTGTCGCACACGAATAAATATAATATTGCAATTATTGAACGATGAACCCGTGTAATGAGGCTCTACTTTGGAGACATAAAACTCACAGTAGTGTTAAAAGTATTAATGTACAAGGTTAAAAATGACAAGAGAGACTTTAAATATTTAACTATCCGTATCGCTCTTCAGTCTTTCTGAATGGTTAAACAATGGAGGGTGTGTTACAACAACACAAGAAACTGGTCCAAGTCGGATTCTTCTAACAGTGTTGGTCAGGTAACCCCTGTTCGATTGTTTCTGTTGGCGAGACGGCTGGAACGACGAAGTGGTCGTACGAGTGATTCCAGCTCAGCAAACTCACCAGCGGTGCTGTGTCTTTCAGCTTTAGCAGCATCAGTTATCTGGGATAAAAGAGAGGCGTGAACGCAACTTATCACTGTCACCAGAAACATGAATCTTAAAATCGTCGACAAAGTGACCAACTATTAACGAATTAGTAAAATCATCCTCATCAGTGAAGGTTTGTTCCTTTCAAAAGCGCATCCCTTTATTATAGCAGCCCTTCCACTAAGCGACGAACACCAACGTCTGCACTCTTAAATATGACAGAGGCGCCATTCCAATTGATGTTGTGACCTGAAACGAACTAATGAGAAAAAAAAACACACACACACACACACACACACACACTTTCTCCAAAGTATTTTTGAGCGCAATGGCACAGGGGATTGATAAACACCAGGTGTTTTCTTGATACCATGTTATATATTACACGCTAACCTATTTTTAATTGGATTTTCAAAATTAGAGCAATTTGGATATCGTTTGATACTATTTGCAAGATAACAGGTATTTTCCAATTTCGGATTATAAGCAATGGATAAATACTTCGTTATTATTTAATAGGATTACCTGTTGCACTCGTATCGTATTATATTCATTTTGCTTTGGAGATCGCTCGTTCATAATGTGATGGGGGATATTTCAAACCCTTATAAAAACACTCAAGATATCCTGAACCTCGAGTTCTAAAAATTCATCATCACGAATACGAAGGACTCCAAAAGACAAAAGTTGACAATAATGTTCGCTGTTGCCTTCTACGAATGAAAAGAATAGAAATTGATATACCCTTCAGCATTAGTACTGTTACGAAACGCTGAGAATTTAAACCTATTATTTACGTTATCTCTAATAAGCAAAACATCCAAAAAAGCAAATTTACTATCTTCCTCCAGTTCAACAGAAAACTTAATAATAAAAATATTATGTTGTACAACGCTATTGGCACGTTTATCCAACTTTTGCTGCCATGTGTCGTCCCCTTTAAAAAGAATAAAAAATAAAGAAAAATGGTTGAGGGTTAAACTGAATATTATGTTCCTTGTCATTTTTAACCCTGTACATAAATATAACATACTGTTCCTTTTAATTTATAATTCTCATTACACTAATTATTATTATAATCGGACATGGTGCATTATTATTATTATTACAACCCAGGGACATGGCATGATTATAATCACTAAAAAAAAAATCATCTATGGCTGTGATTACGTAATTATAATAATCTAATAAAAAAAAATTACATAACTCTAGTAATCACAATAAAAGATTACTCTGCAGCGATAATCATAATCATATTTTTCTTGTCAATAATCAATTATTAAAATGTGATTATTATGATTATTTCTTTGTAATTTCCATGAAGCACCTCGCTTTCCAGTCCATGTATGTTTTGGAAGCTCTTTCGAGTCCGTGTATGTTTTGGAAGCTCTTTCGAGTCCGTGTATGTTTTGGAAGCTCTTTCCAGTCCGTGTATGTTTTGGAAGCTCTTTCGAGTCCGTGTATGTTTTGGAAGCTCTTTCGAGTCCGTGTATGTTTTGGAAGCTCTTTCGAGTCCGTGTATGTTTTGGAAGCTCTTTCGAAGTCCGTGTGTTTTGGAAGCTCTTTCGAGTCCGTGTATGTTTCGGAGCTCTTTCGAGCCGTGTAGTATCGGAAGCTCTTTCGAGTCCATGTATGTTTCGGAAGCTCTTTCGAGTCCGTGTATGTATCGGAAGCTCTTTCGAGTCCGTGTATGTTTCGGAAGCTCTTTCGAGTCCGTGTATGTTTCGGAAGCTCTTTCGAGTCCGTGTATGTATCGGAAGCTCTTCGAGTCCGTGTATGTATGCGGAAGCTCTTTCGAGTCCATGTATGTTTCGGAAGCTCTTTCGAGTCCGTGTATGTATCGGAAGCTCTTTCGAGTCCGTGTATGTATCGGAAGCTCTTTCGTGTCCGTGTATGTATCGGAAGCTCTTTCGAGTCCGTGTATGTTTTGGAAGCTCTTTCGAGTCCGTGTATGTTTTGGAAGCTCTTTCGAGTCCGTGTATGTATCGGAAGCTCGAATGTTTTGGAAGCTCTTTCGAGTCCGTGTATGTTTTGGAAGCTCTTTCGAGTCCGTGTATGTTTTGGAAGCTCTTTCGAGTCCGTGTATGTTTTGGAAGCTCTTTTGAGTCCATGTATGTTTTGGAAGCTCTTTCGAGTCCGTGTATGTTTTGGAAGCTTAGCCCCACCTCATGTTTTTACTTGCTTGTCTCCCAAGATATAGCAGTCAGATGGATACGAAGCCTGTATAGACATGTTTCAGCAAACTTGAAATGCAGTGATGGTAAAAATAATTGCCTCCAAGGTGGTGTGGAAGTGTAACCAAGTTTAACCAACACATGGCAATTTAGACATTAGATTATAAGTTATCGAGCCTAAAAGAAATCAAGTGTATAACAAGTTCTATATTTTGAAGACTTCTTTGTTTATATTATTGCTGTGATCATTTAAATCAATTCATAGAAGTAATGTAGCACGTATTGTATAGCAAAAACACATAAAACCACTTGCGCACAATGTATGTGTTTAATACCATTAGTTAATAAGTTATTGAAATGTTTATATTTTACTTTGCTCAAATATGGAACAGTGCAACTAATAGATGTGGTTTCTACTTACTTGGCATTTAACTTAATCATGCTAATAATTATTTTTTTATAAAATAATCAAAGCAAAATGTGATTATACTCTCAATCTAATCATGAAAATAATACCAAAACTAAGGCATTTGACTTAAACACTGCTAATCATTATTTTTTTTAAATATTCACAGCAAAATGTGATTATACTCTCAATCTAATTATGAAAATAATACCAAAAACTAAAGTAATCATCATCTAATCACAATAAAAGAATATTCTAAACCATGATCAAAATCAAATCATAATAATTTTTTTATAATCATGCCGATGTCTAGTTACAATGAATAATTTATTATTATTATTGCTGTTGTTTCACGTCTGGTTACATAGTAATACACTACAGACGCTGACATTTAAGACAGCAGTGAAACAAATATAACTTTAGGCTATTCCTTAGCACTGCAACGTTGCATCTCATATCTTTCCATCTTCTGAATCCCAGTCCGGAGTGGAGAACCGTGGTGGCGGTTGGAGATGCATCACGCAAACTGGTGGCAATGAGTTTGGCAACATCGATGCAATCGGATAAAAGTCCTCATTTTACGATCGATAGGGGTTAATGGTCCTCGAGACTGTAACTAATAGGCTTGACCACCGGAACTGATGGAATAAACGCAGAGCCTCGATCTGCTCTCAGAATTTTAATAGAGATATTGCGGTGCCTTCTTGTCCGGAATTCGGTGGTGGAGTTGAGCGAATTAGTAGGTTTCCGAGAAGAACGTTTCCCACTAGTCAGTGATTACAGTGTAGTAACAAAGTTATGAACTGGTGTTATAATTATCTGTATTATGTAAATAACGTCAAAAGGCGGTTTCGCTGCCCAGCAGACTTACAGAATAGAACGTCCCGTATGGGGAAACAGGTGAATAAAATAGAAAACAGGAGAATAAAGCGAGACTGGATAGATGAAGCTAAATGCTTTTATTTCCAAGAAAAGTTTTCGTCATTTCATTGCTGGAATTTCAACTCTTGATCATCAGTGGACTTTTGTAATAAGAAGACTCTTTGAATAGTTTGTACTTTTGTAATAAATAGATTGTTTCAATTACTTTGTAGAACTGAAAACGTAACAGTAGATGGAAACTCATGATTTACATCAGAGCTGATTCTGAACATTGCATAATTTGAATTGCCAAGTGGTTTTGCGGTCTCATTACTTGCGTTATGCGGATATAAATGGATATTTTTTCTGCATATGGAGTCTTCTCATTCAAAGGAAAAACTTCTTAGTGTTGAAAAACGCCTCAGTGGCGTGACGGTATGGTCTTGGCCTGCCACCTCGGTGGCCGCGAGTTCGATTCTCGGGCATTCCATTGAGGTGTTAGAGATGTGTATGGACTGGTGATAGAAGTTCACTCTCGACGTGATTCGGAAGTCACGTAAAGCCGTTGGTCCCGTTGCTGAATAACCACTGGTTCCATGCAACGTAAAAAAACCATACAAACATACAAACATAGTGATGAAGAATGGAGCTGGTAGAATATATTGCCTTTAGAACTCGTATGATCTGTCGCTGCTTCCTCCCGTCATAAACATGATTCACATAATATTTTGTTAAATTTTAATCGGCATTTGCCATTGATATGTTGATATTTCCAGTGGAAAAGAAAAATATAAGTTTGAAATAGCTCGTGTCCGCCTGAAAGAACAGAATTGTGTTAGAGTTAGAAACTCAAAGGGGGAAATAATGGGATATGAATCATTTAAAATATGTTGGGGAGAGGTTCTGAAATCCTCATTAATAAAAACAGCCAACCGGACCGGGTTGAGTTTAATAACATGCCGTGTTCGTTTGTTGTGATACATGGGGAAGACTGAGCCTAATATTTTCGGAACCCAAACGGACACAAGGAGGGTACATTACAGATGGCCGTATAGATATGCCCAGAGTTTCGATAGGTATATTTTAACCTTTTCAGTTTCCAGATACCTGAATCTTGACCTTAACCCTATATAGATAGAAGTTTAATCTCGCAGGCCTTACAAGGCGCGCGTTTCTAGGTCAGGAGAGGCGGCAGACAAAGATAGAGCCATAGTGGGATCGTGTTGAACTCTCATCTTTTCTAGTCTTTATTATTTTGCATCAAAAACCAAGTATTCGTGTCTTCTCTGCAGGATTTTATTCATCTTTCTTCCTTCTCAATTCGGTCACGGGTACATTTGCAGTGTGTTTGATTCGTGAAAGGAAGACATTTCTTGAAGGAAATTTTATCTACGAACATAGAAGTATGTATATATATATATTTATATATATATATATATATATATATATATATATATAATATATATATTTATATATCTTTATGTATATATACGTATATATATATATATGTATATATGTATGTTATTATATATATATATATATATATATATATATATATATTATATATAATAATATATATATATAAAGGATGCAGACACGATAGTTAATTAGTCGGATATATCAAGAATTGAGGGCAGTGGAAATAGACCAATAAAATAGGCTAATAAAATCATCTTTATAAGTGCCGATATTTGATGACAACTAGTCTCATTTTCAAGGCGCCAGTAAAATATTTAAAATATTTTGGATTGTAGATACATATAAATTATGCAAAAACATTTTTAAATACATTTGTACAAAAGGATAAATTAGTCATTTCTGGAGGTACCAACCTATATAGAAGGGAGAAGGAAGGCGGTTACACCTTCAGTGGTATTATATTCGGATGCTTACTGTTTGCGAATTCTTGGAAAGTTTTAGCATCAAAACTAGATAAAAAAAAAAAAAAGTGCACCTCAGTGGTGTGGTCGGTATGGTGGTGGCGTGCCACCTCGTTGGCCGCGAGTTCGATTCTCGGGCATTCCATCGAGGTGTGAGAGATGCGTATTTCAGGTAATAATTTCAACTCTGATGATTTTAGATTTCCTGAACTAGCAGTGCTGGACACAACTTTTATTTTTAATAACACTGCATTTAAAAGAATTGATGGTAAGGCGATGGGTTCCCCTCTGCGCCCCACGTTCCCAAATATTTTGTCACTTGCAGAAGCAGTTGCTGGACAACTGCCCTCTCAGTGTTTACCCTTTATTGTATAAAAGATATGGAGATGATACTTTTACCTTGTTTACATCTCGTTTTGATGCAGACTGTCCTCGGTGTCCTCGAGGAACTTTCGTGGGTGGCTCCCAAAGACTTCTCAGGGTAGGAGGTGACTCTCACAAGGTGTGAGCTATCCAACGGGCAATAAATTGAGTAATCCAGAATTTTCAAATCCCTAATTTTTCCTTATCTACAGATCTTTTAAAGCGGTTTTTGTATTATTTATATGTAATTGTATTCCAAAATATTTATTCTATTATTGCAACCTTGAAAACTAATGCGCCGAGTTTGGCGCTTTGAAAGACGTCGGCACTAATAGAGGTGATTTTACGTGGACTCTCCGTTTACACTGCCCTCAGTCATATTATATATATATATATATATATATATATATATAATTAGTATTATATCTATATATATACTATATATATATATATATATATATATATATATATATTTATACATACATACATATATATATATATATATATTATATATATATATATATATATGTGTGTGTGTGTGTGTGTGTGTAGATATAATCGAACGTTTTTTGGGTACCTTTTTTTTTTTTGTTTTTTTTTTTTATTCATTACATGATGAGAATTTATTATGAGTTTTCGTTATTTTGATAGTCTATTTTAGTTCACATAAACAAATCATAGATCAGTGTAACAAGAGTTATTTTTATGACGGCTTAAGTAGCGCTCAAAATTATGGCGCAATAGTCATGAAGCATATTTTTTAGTTATAAAAAGTGACTTCCAAATACAGTTCGCAATAAAGGAGGTAAACAAGCAAACTTTTAATGTAATTGTTTCCTCTCTTATATATGTTGATAAAATTCTGCTCCTGTTTTGGTGAAAACGGAAATAAGGATCAATTATCTCACTCCTTCCAGGAACCAACTGCTCTCCATATGTACTTAGGTGTCCCGGTGAAATAATAATTTTAAAAAAAATGGTACAGTTGATTTAATTGTTGGACACCGAAAACAGTTGTTAACAGAAACATTGTTGAAACAGAACAAAAACACAAATGTTAGATGTGTGTTCAAAATGCTTCGTGGGCAGCTGCACAATGACGTAGAGGAGACGGTCTAGCCAACTTCCAGTTACCCTTTGGATGACTTCAAGTGGGATAGTGTTCCCAGCTTCCAGCAACTGTATGTCTGTGACCTCTCTCCTCTGTCACTGAAGTTGATGGAACAGTTAGCCCCACATGGTAAAATCCATTATGTTGAGATCCGGACTTTCTAGGTTCATTCGTAAAGCCCCTTCCACACAGTCGAGCTTTGACGGACGAACTTTGCTTGATGTCAGAAGAGGAAAAATCAGAACCTTATCCGCGGTTTCTTCGCTTCTGACGTCATATCGAACAGAGTTCGTCGAGCAAAGCTCGACCGTGTGAACGGACCTTTAGCTCTGTGAAGTCAATTGGCTCTCAACCAGGCAACAGTGTTGAAAATACTTAATGTAAATATAAAATTTGTGGTTTTTTTTTTTTTTTTTTTTTTTTTTTTTTGTGGGGCTCCCTGTATTTAGTTTAAGAGTAAGGCGTTCCTCCTCCTCTCTTCCTGTTGTAAATACTATTTTAAAATGTTCTTGTCCCTCCAGTGGCTATCTCCAGATACTGTTTTAACCCATGAGCCTCCTTTTCTACCGAAGCCAGGTCTTTCTATAGCCAGTTAACATAATGTTTTACTCCCTTTTTAACGGAACTAACAGCTTTCTGCTGTTTTTCATTAAGCTGACCTAATGCCAGTCCGGGCTCTTGCTCATAGAGCAGCCCGTAATAACAGCTTTCTACAGGTACTATCGCTCTTTACGGGTACTATTTTAGCCAGTGCTATTCCTCTAACAGTGATAACAACTTTCTCCTGGTATTTTTCCACTGTTCCATTCCTCACAGTCCAACCAAATTATGCAGTTTTCAGACATGTAATTTCTCTCATATTCTTTTAACATGACCAAGCCTTTTAAAACACATTGATCTATATTTTCCCACGGGCTAAAAATGTTTACTGGCAATGAATAAATATCTGCAAGCAGTCCCTAAGCGGCCAGACTGTATCCTTAAGTTGTCAGGGAAAAAATCAAAAACATAAAAACTATTCCGGGGTCGGTTGCGTTGGGAATCCTGTCTAGTTTTGGCCTTAGAGAATAAGAAAAAAAACGTCTGTTTAGAAAGTGAAGTTTATATGAATGAGGGGGAACCTTCAGAGAATACAGCTTATATGAATCAATAGTATAGGTCATTGAAATCCTTATCGACTTTTAGACGACTATATCTCGTCTGGATTAAGTATATAGTTTTACCAGACCACTGAAATGATTAACAGCTCTCCTTGGGCTGGCCCGAAGGATTAGTTATTTTTTTACGTGGCTAGGAACCAATTGGTAACCTAGTAACGGGACCTACAGCTATTGGGGGATCCGAACCACACTATATCGAGAAATGAATTTCTATCACCAGAAATAAATTCCTCTGATTCCGTGTTGGCCGAGTTGGGATTCGAACTTCGGACCACCGGATTGGCAGCCGAGAGCGAAAACCACTAGTCCAGCGAGTAAACCATCTCGCCTGGAAGGTACCTGACATTTCACTAATGAGAAGTATAGAATACTGAAATAAGTGTGGTTCAATATTTTTTTCTTTCAAGTCAGTTTTTTAAATTATGTCGTTTACTCAAAGCTTTTCCATCGTATCCTCCTGGCAGCCGATATCTGATATTATAACAATTCACTCTTAAGAGAATAAAATAAATTTCTCTCGCTCGATATATCGATCGATCAAAAAAATTGAAAACCATGAATATTAGTGTATACTTGTATTGATCAGGTAACAAGCAAACATATGAATACGTTTTTCCACAATGTACATTTATTGCAAGAATTATTTACCCCTAATTTCTGTTGACTGCCGTCTAAATGAAGTGGTTGTGCCTGAATTATGAATATAAAAAATGTAACTAATTCCAGGTGACTGATATTGTATGAAGTGCGCCAAGCGACCTGAAGTGGCTTTCTGAATATAAAAATCCTATCACAATTACAGTGAATGCAAATGCTTTGAAGTGCTACTGATTTCTCCAAGTTTATAGGGAACCTCACACTCAGTAATACTTCAAAGGCTATTTAGATAATGCCAAAGATATTCAATATTTTTATTACGGAACAGGTTTGCGTATGGGGTGGATGGGGTCTCCAGCCCCCTCTCCCTTCCCCTTCGCTATACCGCCCCCTACAATGATACCATCAGTAGTATTCATCATCAGCGCGAGGGAAGTCGGAGAGCCAAATTAACACGGCAAATTTGCACCTTCGAATGCGAGAAAGAGCCATACTATGGAGTGCCATCGGAGTTCGGAGTCCCCATGTCTTTCACTGGCAAAAGAAAACCTTACTGTTCAGGCATCGTGTGGTTGTTTGGTTTCAAGTCATTTAAACTGGCTAACACGCCACGTCAATCATGGCCACTTAACTCCGTGATG
>NC_087219.1:53903454-53935954 GCF_015104395.2 Macrobrachium nipponense | reverse complement strand
TGTGAGAGAAAGGAGTGTGAGGAAGAGTAGAGGGGGTGGGTAAGAAGGAGAAAGATTTCAAAAGTAAGAGAGAGAGAGAGAGTGAGAGAGTGCAAGTTTATTAGTTGTCATTCAGTGTTGTCCCGGGTAGCACTGGATTGGCCGTCAGCTTGTGTAATATATATATATATATATATATATATATATATATATATATATATATATATATATCTGTGTGCTTACACGCAGGCGTCTGTCCATTTTTATTGTGCATTCACTTTTGCTCATTTTATAAAGATACCTTACCATTACTTTATGTTCAGGCCATTCGGTTACGTTCTCCATGCAAGTTTTGATAAATATTGCAAACAGAAACATACAGCGCACAAGACTGAGGTTGAGGTCTCATGCCCCTCTGTTTGTACTTCAACTCGTGAGTTTAATGATTTTTGCTCACAATATACAAAATAAAGAGACTAACAGCAACATTATTTTAAAACAAAGAGAATATATTTTCAACTTCGCGGCTAATATAAACCAGTTACTGATAATGTTTTTCCACCAGGACGTTTTAAACCATCAACCTCCAATGACTTCTTTTTAATTAGCCTTGAAGCCAGATAACCTACATAATCGTAACTCGTCGGGTGACAAGACCCGCATGCCCCGGGGTGAACGAAGAACGCGTCCGTCGGTGCAAGAATGGCGTCAGGGAAATGACATCCTTGATAGAACAACGGCTCCGTCTCGATCTTCATTCTTCTCATTATTTGCCTCCATATCCAGAGAGTAGGGCGCTCGAGCTCCTTATCGGAGCGCTAAGAGGTTGAAACGCACAGCATTGGCGGTGCAAGCAAGTCTGAATTCACGACAGCGGACGAACAGGTGTCAAAGGCACTTTGCCAAATGCGTCGAGCCATTGGAAAATGAACCTGCGTAATCAATTCCATCCCCGGTCAGGAACTCGTCTATGCAAATTCATCTTTCTTCCCTAATGGTAATGAATAAAGGCCAGATATGCTACACTTGATACATGATAACGCTAATCAAAGCTTTCATGAAGGAGACAGACTTCGTGTGTGCGTAAGTGAAAGGTTGGTGCGAAAATTGTCTGATTGTCTGCCTCCTCTCCGCCACCCGATTATTTTCTTCCAGTTTTTATAGATCGGTGGATATCCCCTTCCTAGCCACGCCACTGTTTTATGAACAGTTAAGATAGAAAGAGGTGATAGACGGGAATGGGGAATGATAAAAGAGGTGAGAATTAGTAGGCGTGGAGGCGGCTGAGATGGTGGTGGTGATATTTAAGCCGTTTCCAACAGTGGACGATACCGATAAAGCTTTCTTGATTAGGATTGTTTATATATATATATATATATATATATATATATATATATATATATCCCTATATATGTGTGTGTGTGTGTATTGCATATACAATGTATTAACATGTTTATACGATAATGTTTAGTGTATATTTTCTTCATATTTTTCTTCAATGTTGTTCTTTGCAAAGCCGTTATACTTTTATAATGAATTATCAAAGCTGAAAAAATGCAATATTTTGATAATATCGGAGACATCAGTTTATATTCTTGTTGAAATTGTTGTTATTATTATTATTATTATTATTATTATTGTTGTTGTTGTTGTTGTTGTTGTTGTCGTTGTTGTTGTTGTTGTTGATGATCCATTCTTGCAGAATAAGGTAGAAGCCAGTGAGCTTGGCATCCAAATGTCCATAAAACAGAAGGCATTTTTGTAATAAAAAAGGTAAATATATAAATAAATCAAGTTTAAGGCAAAAGAGAAAATTCTTTAACTGTCAAGGAGCAAATTCAAGATTATTTTTCTGAACCTATTTTCCATATTTTCTGGAGGAGGATGCAGTTTTTCCATTTTCGTGAGCGAGTCGTTGAATACTATTTATTTACTGCTTAAAGTTCTTGTCACTATTATTTTATTCGGTAGAAAGTGGGTAGAGCAATTGGTCCTTGACGGATGTTTCTAGTGAATTTCTCGAGCTATTGTACTATTATTTAGTGGCTCAAACCACTTGGTTTGTGCCACTAAATAATACTACTTGGTTAAAAGAGAAATTTAAAGACATCATAATTCCTGGCAAGGCAAATCATTTGCATATCAATTTTCCTTTAATAGCAGAGGCCAAGAAGTCAACGATTACTAACTCGATTAAGACAAGTTATTTTGAAAGGAAAACCCAAAAGAAAAAAAGCGAAAAAGGAAAGAAATCGGGCTCGAAATAACGATCCTTCTACCGTAATCATAGCTTACCAACCAGTAATGAAAGGCTGGGCACGTGCCCGTCGTAGAGAAATTGCTAGTCCTCAACGGGCTCTGGAAGAAATAACTTTCGCCTCGTTTACTTAGAGAGCTTTTCCTCGCCAAGATATGGGCAATTACATAAGACAGGCCTGATTTGTGCTGCAATAAGAGTTAATGAACGAACGAGGTCTTCGGTAATACAGGGGAGTTATTGCTAACCTCCTTTGGCGCTCGATAAATACATAGTTTCTATTATGTGCCTATTTAGGATTCATGTGTCCGAAAGGCCAGGTTAGGTATTTTAGATACCGACCTTTAAGATGTAACGACGTTTAGAATATTGATGAGCAAGATGACTATGTAATCAATGGCTGTCTAACGTACATTCATCTTATGATTGATTACATATATTAATGAGCATGTGTGAATGTTTATTATTATCACATGATCCTCGTAGAAAATGTTTAATTATTCTTTGTGTTGATAGTGATACGTATTTTGTTATGTTTGATACGCTACAAATAATCAAGCAGCTTAGAGGAATTATTTAATCAGAAACGTTAATTACATGATGTGGTCTCATTCAACAAATATATTTCGATAAAACCTCCTTTAGTTATTTGTCACTGTTTTTCATCAGATCATAGTTTTCTTTTCGAAGATTTAAATTAACATCGGACGTGATAATTGAGTCAAGGTATAACTTGGTAAAAATATTAGGAACTGTGTTAGTCCATGCCTCCGTGTC
Organism: Macrobrachium nipponense; assembly: GCF_015104395.2. Taxonomy (NCBI): domain Eukaryota; kingdom Metazoa; phylum Arthropoda; class Malacostraca; order Decapoda; family Palaemonidae; genus Macrobrachium; species Macrobrachium nipponense. The sequence continues at coordinate 53,932,941 of NC_087219.1, read as the reverse complement.
ATACCCCAGCCCCTGTAAAGGGCTTATGGTGTACAGGGATTAACTGCTAAATGGAATGTCCGTCGAGAGATGTAATTCCGCTTACCGGAGCAAGCAAGATGACAAAATGCGAAAGGTAGAAAGGAAAGCTTCAGCCGGTCTAAGAGTCTCAGAACCTCTATAACTATCTACAGTATGCCAAACAAGTCGCACTGTTAGCGTTACCTCCTTATCGATGCACATGCTAACTAAATTACTCAAATACGTTTTGACCAAAATGGAAATAAATTTTGATATGTAACTTAGAATTACTTTATTTGGGACCTAGTATATAATTTTAGACTGAAAAATCCTAATAATTTTCCGGATCGCTCTCTTAGCTTAACTAACTGAAGGCCCCAAAATTTCTCTGAAACGTACTAAATGTAGCCTCAGTACTTTCATGGATTTTTGGTCGATTGGTTAAATGTAGTCCTGTATTTCGCAGGGTCTCTCTCAAATTAGCTAAATGGAGCCTTTAGTACTTTTACAATTCTCCCAGTGGGGTTAGCTGTAGCCCCCTGTATTTCTCTGGATACTTTTTAACCTGGCTAATTGCAGCCCCACCAATTTTATGGGTCTCTCATAAATAATTTAAATGTATCCCCATTACTTTAATGGGCCCCTTGATTAATTGTAGTCCCCATATATTTCTGGGTCCCTCTTAATTTGGTTAAATACTGTCTCCAGTACTTTTATGGGTCTGCCTGAAACAGGTTAACTGTACCCCACTCATATTCCTCTGGGTCCCTCTTGAATTGGCCCAGTGTAGCTTCCAGAACTTTTATGGGTCTCTTATTTCTCTGTCCTTGAGTTGGCTACACACTATCACTAGCGCTTTTCTGGGTAGTTTGGTTAACTGTAGCCACCACACCAGTGTTTCTCTGGGCCACTTATAAATTGGTTCATCATATAATATTCGTGTATATTAGTATGGCTTCTTTGCCGAATAGAAAATAGAACCTAATGCAGGTTATTTGAGTGTTTCCAGTTTAGGGAAATTGTTCACAATATTTCGAATAACAGTTTATGTTAAATAGAATCGTAGGATTCAGTAAGTACCTACCATATGTTTTTACAATGTTTTTTCTTTGTAAAATCTTTTAAGATGCTATCAGGAGATTCATCAAATAAGATCCTTCCCATTTGAAATTTAGTTTAGCATTAATTAATGTTAGATATGATTAAATAAATCAGTATGTAACTTCTCGTATCTTCACACTGTTTGGGACTGAATAAATAGAAAACAGATTTGGAGAAATGTCGAGGTAGATCTATGGAAGCGTATTTATTCAGAAAATCCGCTTCATAAATCGTAAGTCGTTTCCCAACAGGAAGTGGCGTAAGAGATATGAAGCCGCAGAAGTCGCTACTGAATTGACTTTTCTATGTGCCAGAAACTTCTTCAGCAACTTCTGCAGCACCAGTTGATTTTTAAAAATTAACAGTAGACTCTCCAGCAGTGAGTCGACCCTTACATATAAGCTCAAGGACATTTTTTTTTAGAGAGATTGCCCCAAAAAACATATAACTTCCAGTTATCACTAAGCATCATACGTTTCTTCACCTTGCATTCGAAGACTTATTTCAATTACTACCAGGGGCTCAAATATTAGACCTTTGTATTCCACTTGCCTTACCAGGGGGAAACTTGGGATTGCTTCCGAGAGGTGGAACAATTTACACTTATTACATTTAATAGTCATGAAATCGTAAAGAATTTGATGAAAAATTTGTTCGGTTTATGGTCAATCTAACAGCAACATACCGAGGTTCAACTTCCGGTCACGAATGATGTATGTTGCAGTTAGTCGCAGCCGAAGTAGAGACGTATATGGGACTTGTAACATACAGTGTATATATATATGTTTTATATATATAATATATATATATATATATATATATATATATATATTTGTGTGTGTATGCATAGATAATGTATGTGTTTATATATTCATTTTAGCCGCCAAACTATATATGTACTAATTGAAACCTAGCTCCATCAGGAGAATTATTGAGAAAGCTTTGGATTGGAACCCAAGCATATTCTTAACAGTTTTAAGATATTTTTGTCCCATGCTGCTTCGCGGTGTGAGAGGCTATACGGTAAGTGATTCCTACAAATGTAATTTAGTTGGAATCCCCTCTTGAAAGTCAATAGCTTTTTCAGTTATTTCCTTTTTGGATTAGGCAGTCAATGCCAAACAGATCTAGAAAGGTTGCTAGGGAGTACAGAATCTAAGAAGACAATTTGGTAATTTAAGACTCGCATACCATACGCGTATGTTTATGGTTACTATTTGTTTCTTGGGACGTTTGAAGATTGGCCAGTAGACTATGGAAGACACATGCATTAGGCATGTGTCTGTCTTCCATATTATATATATATATATATATATATATATATCTATATATATATATATATATATATATATATCAGAATAGAAGCATTTTTTTGTTTGTCCCCTAAGACTGGAAAATATAAAGGGAACGTTTGAAGACTGGCCAGTAGATTGTGGAAGACACATGCATTAGCACCCAAGAAAAAAATAGTAGCCATGAATATATGTGTACGTATGGTATGTGAGTCTTAAATCTCCAAAATGTCTTCTTGGATTCTCGACTCCCAACAAGCAACCTTCCTAGATCTGTTTGGGGGACTGACAGCCTAATCCAGAAGGAAATAAGTGAAATAGTTATTTTACTTTCATGAGGGGATTCAAACTAAAGTACGCTTGTAAGAATTAGCTTACCGTATAGCTACTCACACCACGAAGGAGCTGGGACAAACATAACCTAATTCTTAATTTTTATATATATATATATATATATATATATATATATATATATATATATATATATATATATATATATATATATGTATATGTGTATATATATATATATTTATATATAGTATATATACATGTTGATCCTTAAGCCGACGACTGTTTCTACCTTCCATGCTCTTGTTCAAGTCTACTATATATGGGTTTCAGTGAAACTAAATTCAGATGAGTAGCAGAGTACTGGGTAAGAATGAAAAGTGAAAATTTAAACATTTAAAAATTTAAAAATTTAAAAGAAAGTTAGTAGTTTTGAAAAGGGATTAACAAATTTCTTTGGCCAGGATACCTCTCCATGAATACCACACCTCCAGAGGGAGCTCCAAAAGTCTTTAACCACGCCATATTAGTTGTATACTGCTCACACCGAGAGGCTCCACTTCGTTTTAGATTAAACCCGCGTTTAGCCAGCACGGGCTCTTGCTTCTAGAGCAGCCCGTAGGAGGCTTACACGTCCCTTCCGAATTTACAGCTTACAAGCAAGTTGGTCCAGGTTCCAGATTCCTAGATTCCCTGGCCATTGAAGTTCACACTGGGAGGATTTCCATTCTCCTCCAAATTCAAACTTGTAAACTGTGCTAATCCTATTACACACACACACACACACACACACTACATATGTGTGTGTGTTATTTGTTTGTTTGCGATTGCATCCGGGTATATGTTCTAATCCCTGTTTTTTTATTCTTCCCACAATATCGGAGTCCTCTATCCAGCTGCCAGAATTCATAATATATGAATCTAAATTGCCGAAGATAAAGATAATAAAAAGTGGAAGTAACGACATTTTGGTCCCTGAAAACGACACCAAAAAATGAATACTTAGATGTTGTCTCGGAGTCATCATGAACGAACCTATCACTTGATGCGTTAAATATGCAAATTAATTGTTGAGAAAAGTAATTAGAAGAGCGATTAACGGTTCCATTATAGGGCCTCATATTCACTTAATTGGACTTATGAAGTATACTTACTTGTAGTGAGAGCGATTAGAAATCTAGCTTTTTCTTTTATTATAGAAATGCGCCTGGGTACTCCATATATATATATATATATATGTGTGTGTGTGTGTGTATATATACATATATATATATATATATATATATATATATATATATATATATACATACAATTATAATATAATATTCTATATATAAAAGGAAATTTCTGCCTGTCCCCGTGTTTGTTTGTTCGCTATGCACGCCCAAACTATGAAAGGTAGGGCTACCAAATTTGTACCATAGAATCCCCTCCCCCAGGAAGGTTTAGTGAAAATCCGAAATTCGAGGCCCATTTCTAAGGGGGTCATATTCCCTCATTTTTTTACAACTTTTGGAGTTGACAGCCAGTACGTACTACTAAATCTTTACCATAGACCCCCCCTCCTTCCCCAGGAAGGTTTTAGCCAAAATCTGAAATTCGAGGGCCGTTTTTATGTTACTCATAATGCCCCTTTTTTCATACCCCCTCATTTTTGACAACTTAAGAGGTGACATCTATGTAGAAGTGTTTTCATAGGTACAAACAGGTTCCCCCACAATATGGGGGCCACAAGGCACCTTCAAGAGCAAGGGGGCCAATTCCTCCCACTCCTCCTCACGGGAATTGGGGCACGAGGATTTCGCACAGTATTAGCGGGCAGGAGGCCTACGCCCTTTCAACTTACCGACCAAGGGAGAAGGGACGGGCCGTAGCCTACCTTGATGGCATGAGCCCAGCCACCCCTTCAGGAATTAGGGTTCAAATGGTCAAAGATGGGCCTACTGCATTCCAATTTGGTACCATGAGTTAACATAAATGACTATAAACGCATTTAACATCAATATCAGAGTTTAACTGTAGGCTGAGTTTTATCAAGGGGAGGCCACACGATGGAAATCTTTCCCGCGCAGCATATCGTTACATGTGTGTGCTTGCCAGCAGTGCCTGACTGAGCCGGTCAGTGACGCAGTAGCACTGGCTGGGAAAAGATGTATGTTCAGGTCATTTAGAAGTGAATTTGCATCCGGTGAAACATCCGAATGACGGGTACAGCTGCTAATTTTATATATAATATATATATATATATATATATATATATATATATATATATATATATATTATATTTATATACATAAATTAGCAGCTGTACCCGTCCTTCGGATGTTTCATCGAATGCAAATTCGATGATATATATATATATATATATATGTATATATATATATATATATATATATATATATATATATATATATATATATAATATATATATATATATATATATATATATATATATATATATATATATATATATGGATAACTTGATCACGAAATGTATAAGACGTGATGCTATTATATATAAAGATATTGCCACGGAGGAAAATAAAATGAGAACTGCCGAGATTTTTCGGTCTTAACGACCCTTTACCAAAAGCAAGACTGATCAGAACAATGAGGAACACAGGACAGGTAAGCATATATAAACAGACATTACAGAGTTAACAAAAGGTCCAGGTCACTTTAAAAACACGAAAAAAGGGCCATGGGCTAGATTAAATATTTATAAGCATCCACCCACACGTGGTCACAGGCGAGTTAGCCAGAAAACATTACCATTTTGTTTTAAGAACAAAGATGGTATATACAATCGGACTGTACAAAATTAGCCAAATTCCGAAGGCTAGATTGAGGTTTTAAGATTGGCCAAACACACTGGTCAAAGGCAAGTTAATTCAAAAAACAAAACACTTTTGTGAATTCATGTCGTTATTAATATACAAAGTGTATTGTTTTTCGAATTAACTTGCCTTTGACCAGTGTGTTTGGCCAATGTTAAATTCTTAATCTAGCCTTCGGGATTTGGCTAATTTTGTACAATCCAATTGTATATAAGTAGAGGGAAAAGACCCCATATAGACTCCACTTTTCTAGCCCCGCCCCCCGCCCCCCACCTCCCCAAGGGGCGTGGCTACCCCCTCCCCCCTCCTGATTGGCTCATGTACGTACACGTGAGGCCTAAAAAGGGGCGGGGCAACCCCAAAAACCCAAAAACCCCCAAAAAGGGGCGTGGCCACCCCGACCCCATATAGACTCCACTTGTCTGGGGGGTGTGGCCACCCTGACCCCATATAGACTCCACTATTCTGGGGGGGGGTGGCCACCCCTGACCCCACAAATTGACTCCATTTGTATTATAAGCTCATGTACGTACATGAGCTCATAATTGACTCCATATGTATGATAAGTTCATGTACGTACATGAGCTCATAATTGACTCCATTTGTCTTACAAGCTCATGTACGTACATGAGCTCATATTAGGGGGGCGTGGCCTCCCTAACCCCAAATCGACTCCACTTTTCTACCCTGTGACGTCACATAAACTATAATGGGAATAAAACCATCCTTTCAACCCTCCACTATTCTGGGGGGCGTGGCCACACCCCCCCTGACCCCAAATGACTCCATTTGTCTTACAAGCTCATGTACGTACATGGGCTCATATTAGGGGGGCGTGGCCTCCCTAACCCCAAATCGACTCCACTTTTCTACCCCTGTGACGTCACATAACTATAAGGGAATAAAACCATCCTTTCAACCCTCACTATTCTGGGGGGGGGGGGGGGGGTGGGGGGGGGGGGGGGGGGGGGGGGGGGCGTGGGACACGACTGACCCCAACATAATTGACTCCATTTGTCTAACAAGCTCATGTACGTACATGAGCTCATATTAGGGGGGCGTGGCCTCCCCATAACCCCTCCCCAAATCGACTCCACCTTTCCTACACCCCCTGTGACGTCACGTAACTCTAAGGGAATAAAACCATTCTTTCAACCCCTGACATACCCCTGTGACGTCACGTAACTCTCCGGGAATAAAAATTTTAACCGACATTTCAAGCCCTCACCCCAAAATTGACTCCACCTCCTACCCCTGTGACGTCACGTAACTCTCCGGGAATAAAAACCAACATTTCAACCCCTCACCCCAAATTGACTCCACTATTCTACCTTGTGACGTCACGTAACTCTCTGGGAATAAAACCATTCTTCAACCCCTGACCCCAAATTGGACTCCACCTTTCCTACCCCATGTGACGTCACGTAACTCTACGGGAATGAAAAACCAACATTTCAACCCCTCACCCCAAATTGACTCCACTATTCTACCACTGTGACGTCAACGGTACTCTCTGGGAATAAAACCATTCTTTCAACCCCCGACCCCAAATTGACTCCACCTTTTCCTACCCCCTGTGACGTCACGTAACTCTCCGGGAATAAAAACCAACATTTCAACCCCTCACCCCAAATTGACTCCCCACATTTCTACACCCTGTGACGTCACCATAACTCTCTGGGAATAAAACCATTCTTTCAACCCTGACCCCAAAATTGACTACACCTTTCCTACCCCCTGTGAACGTCACATCTCTCAGGGAATAAAAACCAACATTTCAACAACCCCCACCCAAAATTGACTCCACTTTTCTACCCCTGTGATGTCACGTAACTCTACGGGAATAAAACTTGACCCCACCCATGACCCCAAATAGACTCAGTTCACTGTTTTTTGCGACTCATGTCCCCTTTTAATTGTTTTCAAAGTAAGGGCCGGGACGTTTACCTCATCCTCCTCCTATAAAATCTCTAAATTTATATATGCACATTGCGAATATACTCTCTCTCCCTCCCTCCCTCCCTCCCTCCCTCTCTCTCTCTCTCAGCCGTTACATTTTGTTTTATATATATATACACAGCTGCTTAGATATTCAGAGTATCATGATAAAAGGATATTTGGCGACTGACTTCATCCACATGTGATATCTCCCCCAATAACCATATCAGAGTCAATGTTATCTGATGATGAATCACGCACACACACACACATATGAAGAAACGAGACCTTATCGCCATATTTGCCCAGCTGACTTCACGCCAACGTGAAATTTTATTTTTCATAGAATTTGAGTCATAATCTAGGTGGCGAACACAAGGACAAAGGTACACATTTCAATTTTGTTTATTTATTATACAGAGTTTGAAAGAGGTTGAAAAATCAAATTACAGACGGAATGTTATTTTATATTTATAACCAATCCTAAATACAGGGGAATGAATTAATATTCCATACAAATACATACATTAGAAAAAAAACTGTACAAACACGAACGCGATAATATGCGCATTCGCTTTTCAAAAACAATACTTCAACGAAACATACTACGGCTACTATATATTTTCTAACCTGTTCCTTCACATCACAGCCCTTAGTATATACCACAAACATCTTCTCCAGCACTTTCCCGACCGTGTATCGAAGACGACGACGTTTCATCTAACACCTCAAAGCTTTTAAATTTAGCTAACAAGTTTTTCATATATAAATCTTCCACACCACCTTTCCTCCAACAGGGAAAATTCTTTTTCATTATAGCCCACGCAGCATATTTTCCCAATTTTTGCTCATTTTCATCACTGAATGTAGCTAACACAGGTAAAAATATTGATTCAACCAAGTCGTATTAACCAGTCCGCTCTGACGATGCCAGCGGGAAAGATAACATATTTGGCATAGTCATACGATGTTTATTTTAAATAATTCTTCCTTCAATGTTTTGACCGAAAGAAAAAAAGTGATGAACCTCATCTGTTTGGTATCTCTGCCCAAAACGATTCGTCGATCTTCATCTTGAATAAGCCCCAGCTCTTTTGCGCGTATTCATTATCTTCAATGGGGGCACCAATACCGTATTGTGTTAATAAGGTAGCTCTGGTAGGAGATCAACTTCTTCGTAGCATTCCCAAGATGTGATATTTTCAGGTCTTTTCAAAACAATGGCGGACCCTTCAATACCCCTATCACGAAGACCAGGCATATGATGCCCCACCAGTGCGAGAATATCGAAAAACCTGCCAATTCGGCATATGGATAAAGCTCGAAATTGACGTCCGCCACACACACCGTAATTCCTGCATGTCACACAGTTAGTGGCCACTACTAGACACATATTCCTCTTCCTGAACTTATTTTCGGACAATATTTCCCGAAAAAACTAAACTTGCAAGAGGAGGTGATGAAGCCATGGCGAGAGTTCACGTCTTGATGTGACAATCCTCAAGAGATAATGAACTACGAAAGCCTCCGCTTACCCAAGACCCCTTTTGTGATCACAAATCAACTGATTACAAACGTGTTGTGACGAAGCATCAAGCCCTTCTCCCAGCAATGATTCAAACTAACATGAATAAACAAGTCTTATCATTCCCTCAAAAACAAAACCCCCAAAGGTCATCCACACATGACTCATTTTATCAAATCAGTATCACTCCAGTCATGTTTCTCGCAGACACGAATAAACAAGCCTATCATTTCCTACAACAAAGGCCGTCCACACACAAACACACACACACACACACACACAAACACACATATGACTCCCTATATAAAACTTCCACACATCTTTCCTCCAATGGGGTGGATAAAATTCTATCGCTACAAGGCGTGAATTAATCTTTGGAATACAATATTCATCGAAAACATATATGTCACAACCCTGATTATTACTTCCCAACTGAACACCATAAATACAACCGACAAGGGAAAATTGATGTTATTCCTTACCCAAAGTGTATAGAGTAAGTGCAACACACCAACCCTCCGTTCCCTACAAGTATTTTCTCTTGACCCGAAACGTCATTTCCCTCCGTCACTATTCAGTAAGTAGCATATAAAACACTTTGCATTTACTTGAAAACATAGAGTATAGTAAATATGAAAAACAGCAATAAGATTCATCTGTATATGGAATAGATATTCTTATAAAATAATGTACCCGTTGAAAGAAGCGGAATATATAAAACAGTCATTATTCCTCCCTTTCAGATATGGGAAATAACTCTAGTAGTGAAACTGTCAGCCGACGAAGTAGCCACTCAAGTCAGACACCATTACTATTATGGTGTTGGAGCCCCAAACTCATTTATTAGGAAGGTGAAAAAACGGGTTCATGACCATGAAGCAGGAGAGAAGAAGAAGAAGTAGCAGGAGATGCAACAAACTACCACTGGCAGCCCACACAGTGCAAAACCCCGATCAACTTCGCCACCACCCACTACTGAAGGAAACGAGCAACCGGTGAAGGTATGTAAAAACCGATGTGTTATATATTTATTTTAAAATAAAAGTTCTGATTCCATAGAAAACACGCACTCTTTTTCTCCGTTTTCCCTGTTCCTTTCCGTTCAAATGCATTATGGGCATAGTAAAAAAAAAACACCTATATAATTATTTCATAAGGATTATTGACCACATAAAGAGTTTACAAATTCAATACACTATCGCTGTCAGGGACTGTCTCAGCACGCATCCAATATAACTTCCACGTGTATCTTATTTTTTAACCTGAATATGCCGAAAATAAAAACGTGTTTAAGAGGAAACGACTTAGACGTCTTAGCAGATTAAACACCGACGTTCATGGGGCGAATGATCCTCACAGTCATCCTGAAATAAGTAAAAAAGTTATGTGATTGAAGGTGTATGATACATATAGAATATATCCTTAATAGAATGTAAATGGAGTAATATAAAAATCAAAAGAAAAATATGCATTTACCTTAGTTGTTCAAGATGCGGAGACATTCCTTGTACGTATAGCACGTTTGACCCCCGACCTCCAATAGGTGAACATTTTAAACTTTTTCAAATATTTAAATAAATATCCCGTTTATCCATTTATCATTACCTCCCAAACGAGTGAATGAGAAAGAATACATTTTTGTATTAAGGGATAAATACTGCTTTCACACCAGGTGAACTCACGCAATGAACAAAAAAACTAACGTAAAGACCGCACTTGTACGATTTATCAGGTTGTATTTGTTTTTATTAGGCGATAGAGGTATATCGGGATGCGCATATAAATTTAGAGAAGTCATTCGAATAAACTTTTGGATTCTATACCGTAACTATCAAAAAAGAAGATTATATTTCTAGGGTGATTTTTTCCACGTAAAAACATACCCAATGACCAACAATATTATATCAGTAGACGAAGATAATGTATTAGATATAAAAACTAAAGGTTTTGTTTAATTCTACTTTCTGGCAATGTCAATAATCCTACTTCATCGAAGCGAAACACACCTAAATATTTAACCCGGTGTCACCGAGTGAAACCTTTTAAACTTATTTCAATTTCTTTTGTATCCATTCCATTTAACCCCTACATCACATGAATAACCTATCCGCATCCACCGTTAAAATACCCTTGGTATCCCCAAAAAGTAAAATAATGCAAGGGCTAGGCGTAGCCGTACCCAGCCTGATCGATATTCGCAGTTTGCCGAAATTTCCACTGGCATGGAATCTTCAACATCTTCCACCACAAAATTAAAGCAGTAAATAGCTAATACACTTTTTAAAAAACTATCATAAGTGATCAGATTATCACCGCCACCCCCTATACTTTTCGCGTCTCGTGATATAATTGCATGATGGTATTAGGGAAACTACATGGAATATTATATCCGTTTATTCCCATTAACGGTAATATGTATATTATTTAAATCGAAAGATTGAAAATATAGACTATTGGTCGCGTAATTACCTGAAAATGTTTCCATATCAATCATGGCCAATGTGATTTTTCAGGTATACAACTGTTAAAAGGCTGATCAATTAAAATCGAATTTTCATTTTTCTTTTGCCCAAATAACGTATGACTTGTTATAAAGTCTTTATCAAATATATATTGTATAGGATTAACTGCTATCGCCTCATTTAAAGCCGACATTGCGTTTATAATGTGGGGTAAACTCTATCGATCCATATTGCCTTTTCTACATTGAAACACATTTAAATGTCCGTCTGTGTGGGCGCCCATAAACCAGCTATTATTCGCTAATTCGAGCCTAAGTCTCAAACAACTGAATCCAGTAAATACATGTCTATAGTCGCTATATCCAAAAGAAGTGGAAAAATATGTATGCACGCCCCTCGTTTTTAATGTCTCCCATAACTTTCGTCTCCCACCTGCCGGTTTGACCGAAGGTATTGGCAGTAAATTGCCGAGTTACCCCATGTGTTACATGATAGTCATCATATAAAAAATCCCGCCCGAACGGTGGTAGGTAATGCCGAGGGTTTTTATCATTTCAACATTTTTATATATGATTAATAGTTAAATACAGGACAGGATTCCCGCCAACTTTTCATTAAGAAAACGGAAAGCGGATTTAAAATAAAAAATGGTATTACTAATACCATAACGACGGCCACGGGTGGAACATCATCCGCTAAATTGCGCACCGTCCCTATCATTGAGATATAAATAATTCTAAAGCTATACTTGACAAACCTCTAAGAAGGAACCTGCCACCCCATTAATGCGAAATTCTATAATTTATCAGATAGAACTGATTTATGGAAATATTACAAGGTGTAAAATCCAAGTCTTTCCTTTGAATTCATTGAAGTTTCAAATAATTCTCCGTCTATAACATTCGGGAAAAACAATCTGATATACCCGCAATATACGATGAAACAGGAACTGATTACCAGTTCCGGGTATGTAGGAACTACGCTAGCCATGTTTTTGTGTTTATATAAGTTTAGATGAAGGGTAGAACGAGTGCGTACCCGCCGAATGTCAATTTGATGAATTAGTTACAAAAGATCGTACAACGGTTCCTTATTATATTTACTCCTAGATTTAACTCGTGTGCCCTTCCTCTTCCTCCGTTTTTCTTTCCTCCACACTCGACCGTCTAACTAAACGTTTCACTGTTTTTCTTCCCCATCTCGTTCTCCTTCTCCTTCCAGTACCGCTTAAAACAAAATTCGTTGTCCGGTTAGTTTTGAGGGCCCTTATACCATTTCGTTTTATGGATTTCTTTTAAGGTAAACTGCTCTTTACCATATCAGATAACACAGATCTACCGAATCATTAACTGAAGGGTTTCGCGGCGGTAAATAGAAAAGGAAGCACTTTCCATGCAATACCACTTATGGCCGAAAAAAAAAACCGCTTCCCCCTGCTGCCGGCCGGGAAAGAAAAACGGAAATACCTCAAATCCCGCTCTCTCCTTAATAAAGGGTCTGATAAAAATAGTTTTTTTTTAAATTCCGCCTCTGAAGGAGGCGCGAATAACACTCTCATTTTTACTGTTTATACTATTCCCAAACAATTTAAGTGAGCTTGATTCGCAAGTTCTAGTTGACTCGAGGTGTTACGATCACGAATAAGGAATGCCAAGGGGTGAACATCGAATTATATACTCAACCTATTCATCTAATTTTCCTCTAGGTTTTATACGGAGGGCAGGCAAGTAAACACTCGAGTCTTTAGTGAAATGTAAAAGGTGACCAGGGGGGGGGGGGGGGGGGTTTTGATCCGTGATAAGAATAGAAAATCTGATCCAAGATGTTCGTGTTCAACAATTTGTAGACTGTATTAGTATTCCTTTTCCCTCTACCACTTGCTAAAGTAAAACAGTCCCAATATATTTACTAGTCTCCGCCAAAAATCGTCGGTTGAACTATATCCGTATACACATATATATAATCTACCCACAATTATCAGGTAGAGAATCAAGGGAAACGTGTTCATCAGTTCACGCCCGCCCCAATATTTTCATAACCGGTATAATATGAAAACCTAATAATTTCGCGGCTTTTCCGCTAAATTTGAACGTATATACTTTTAACGTCCCACGTTCTCAATTTCTCTCTCTCTTGGGTACGTGGTATAGAGAATTCTTCTTAAATCTTCATCCCAAGAAATATACCGTTACTATTAAAATTTAATTTAGAAATTATCACCGTAATAAACTTTTAAGTAATAATTTACACGTTCCTTATTAAGAGCTCTCACGAGTCTCTTCATAATCCCCCGCTAACATTGCTATTCTCGGTCTATACAAAATATGTATGCCTATCACGTTTATGACGCTCTGTAATAAATTCGAGAGTGGAATAAAATCATCTTTGGATAAAATAGCGTAATAACTCCCGGGACATGATCGAAGCTAAAACCTACTTCATATTCAACCCCATTAGGTAATAATATAGGTGTAGGTATCTATTGGCAAATTTCGAAGGTGTATTTTGATATACGTGTCTAAAACAGCGAGGCTGCTCAAATATATGGTGTGTTCACCAGCCATGTCGGTTTAAATACTACGGAAGGGTATATGTAAAACATATGGTATTTATAAGAAAAGTTCGATAGCGTTTTATCTAGGTCTTATATTGGCAGACTGCATGATAGAACCCCATTTTCATTTGTAAACATTATTTCTTCACCGTTCTGATCCGAGACATTGATAGTATGTAATCCAATACGTCAATGGTATTTAAAGGGTATAAATGGCATTATGCGGACCTTTACCACATGCACATCCTAACGTGAAGCAGTCTAAGAGATTAACCATTTTATCACCCAAGATGGTAGGTTGAACGATACCCGAATACAGGTAAACGTATTCAACGCCTTGATGGAATATATTTTCACTGTGATGAGGTCTCAACGCACCCGAACTGTATATTAAATACCTGATTTTTCATTGAAACCAAACATATTAGCTGCTTTAGCACTGAGGTTTAATCGTAATTGAATCAATCATATCAACTTTGGCTGCTCCTGCATCGATATGTGGAATGCTCATTTCTCGTGTCATCATTCCATGAGAATAAACCATCCCTGCGGATTCGCTCCGCGAATATGTTCTCCGTAAATTCAGATAATTGTTCAATAATTTCCGGTTATTAAACGCTCTAGTCATGACAATTCATATCACCACCCAAAAACAAACCCGAAATGGACTTATAAATATACGTGTAAAATGCGTTTCCCATCTGACTCATTATAGATCGCGTTAAATTGAATAGTAAAATCAACGTCTCCGGGTTTAATAGCGTAATATAATTTCGGGAGAATGACTCCACTAGCCCCACTTCATATTCCACTCCTTTCGGTAATGATATAGGGACGGCTAACCTATTGGTAAATTTACACGCCCGATTTTCTGGAAAGGAAATGTACCTATACATGCATTGATTATTCACGTATATGATGTGATCGCTACACATGTTGAATGTAGACTGTATGACTAACAATGGGCATCGGGTATAATATATGTACATAAAAACCTCCAAGTTCATGTTATGTCACACCTTATCATGATTTGTTATCACACAGATTGTCACGTCATTCAAGAAAATGTCCAAGCCTCTAAACCGCCATGAGAATCATCCTCACCACCCCCCTCCGATCCAGGGAAAAAATATTATTATTATTATTATTATTATTATTATTATTATTATTATTTATTAGTATTATTACTATTAATTGCAGTTTTTGCAGTTATTATATTATTATTATTATAATACGTTCACTCCGGTGCTTATTTAAAAATTATCTTTACATATCCCTTCGCTGAAGACTTCCCATTAGATGAAGATTTGATGGGGAGTAATAATAATAATGAAGCATCGCGCGTGGTGGAGGTGTAGGAACAGAAGGGGATCTTCACTCACAGGGGAGAAAGAAAACGGAGGGGTAATAGGTAGTGAGTACCATTCATTATGCGGCTGCAGTAGGGTCACACATTTGACGTGGCAATGAAGTTAAGTAGTAGCATAAACCCGATTACGCGAAGATGTGCACAGTACTTCCTCGAAAGAGGTATTCGATCGGCTATGCTATACTTTTGTGCGTTATTATCACCAGCGTGAGGATGCTAGGCGACATGAATGAAAAAAGTGCTTTCTATGTATGTACTTCACCCACCCCTCATACGATTGACTCGAATCTATGACTCCCTGGAGGAGGTATTGAGTTTATAGCTAATACTTGGAAGAAAGACTCAACGTACTGAGGGTTCGGGTTGGTGTATGACCTCGCTAGATAGGGTTGAACTTCATATCACGCGGCGTGAGTTAGGGAATATTAAATAACTTCCAGTGTATCCCCAAGGGAGTCCGCGGTAGTGATCAGGTTATCAATATTCAGTCCGGGTACAACTGTGTCGTTACAGCGTTAGAAGCGTACGTTGTACTGCGAGATAACCCTCCACACGTATTAACAACCCTCCCTCGTGTCTTAATGAGGAGGATGGGGATGGGGACAATTTAATATCAAACACTCGCCAGATATGCCGTGACCCATGACTCTTTCAAAACAATTAGAAAAGGGGGAATTAAACCTCAACATATATCTGTATAAAATTAGTGAATTATCATGGGGAAACAGCGGAAAAAAAAAAACATTGGACGGTACATCTAGCGAGGAAAGGTGGTAACCCCAAAGCCCTCATTTGGTCACGTTGTTATTAATCACTGACGAACACGTCGCATTGATAAGGATATGTTGGCATTCGTGAAGAAGTTCCGACACGGATTCAAGCAGGGCGGGGGATTGAGCACGCAGGTGGTATGTGTTACAATTGTTTGACTTTGTTTAATAGTTCCACCATCCATGAGGTGCACACACCGGCCTGTACTTGGCTCGAACCACTGTCGAATACCCAGGAAACCCCGGCCAATTTAAACAGTTTACTAAGTTAAAGCTCTGCTGCCAATCTCGCCCACATGGCTTTCCTGGATTTGAGGCGTATAATATTCAACCGAAAGGACTGGAGAAGACGATCCGAGAATAGTATCTCGACAGAAAGCTTTTCGCTTACTGCTACGTGATCGTTGACGGTTAGAACGGGGGTGGGAATATTGTACCCATAGACTAAGTCACGGAGAGAATGCGTTGATGATGTTTTTGCAGAACATGAACCGGGATCTTGGGCGTTATTGCGTGAACAAATGCGTGGTATCCTTTACATAGAGTCCTGAATCCGCCCGTAAGTTTGAAGAGAGCACTCATTGCAGAGGATGTAACGTCGAATTCAAGGCTGGAGTCACGAAAATGCGACATCACGCTATTTTGTGGCACGGACAACTTTGTGTTGTGCACTGTGTCAACAGTGGTAATTTGAATATGCAATTTAAGGAGCCAACTTTAACAGTTTTCGTACACAATTGTCATATGACTCGCCCTGGTCTTGAAAGAGGCGGGGGGCTTCAGCATGATTTTGAAATTCTGAAACGCGAGGGAGGGTAGTAAATTTTACTCGGCCGGCCCAGATCGGGCAATCTGAGATTCGTGGATAGCAACAACGTGATTAGGGGGGACCCTTTCTAGTCTCGCCTCGAGTCTATCAAACAGAAAGGTTCCCTCGAAATCGCACGTCAGTTGTTAACCCAGTATTCTCGGGATTGTCTCGATTTAGTTTTGGGTACGGGTAAACAGTACTACCCTTATGATTATGTGACGGGCTTCAATATCCTGCAAAAGCCCGGCATCCTTTCTCGAGAGTGTTTCGATTCGGAAACTTACGGGGACGAAAACCCTTTCCAGCGGGGGGTGGGCTATGCACACCGTGGTCAAGGTTTGGAACGCCGCTAGTTTGGCACCAATCTTCTAGATTATACCGTTTTGTATTTGTTAAGGATGTGGGATTATTATGCGGATGTTTATTAGCTTGGAGGAAGGCTGCCATGGTGCAATTCGGACTAGACCCTGCCCGTTACCTGACTTCTACCTCTCTCTCACTCGATTCGCTTTAACCTATATTCCTCTAAAATTCGTCTCCCCCTCATTCGAATGGTGAAACTCTATCAAATTAATTTGTAAAAAAACATCCACGGCGGTTTTTGTAGTCTAGTTCGAAGGCAATGCGTAGCTAATCCAGAGTTAAATCCCAGTTTTAGGGAGGGTGGGTGATCCTCAATCGGTACATATTATATGTTGACTTTCACCAGTTTGTATCCCTCCCACAGTTTATGAGTAAATACAAAATGCCCTTGGGTTGTTTTTTTAAACTGAAATTAACTTTCCCCCTGTCGAATTAGAAAGTTTTTGTCGCTACGATATTACCGCCTTGATTCAAGGTGGGGAATACGGTTATTTTATACTGCTCGATACCAAAACCAGATTAGACGGGATGTTGCTTCTACAGACGGACGATCTCCCTCTCGCCATTCTTCACATGAATGTGACTCACCAGGATCTATCGCCCTATAGTAAAAACCTAATGAATAGTTCAAGGTGTGAAGCACCCAAGAAAAATGTTAAGTTGACGGGTACGCATTTACCATGCGTAATCACTTTGATCTGTCTTCCGTTATTACAAAACGTTGATAAGGCTCGGTCTCGAAGTTGATGTAATAAGGAAAGTGTACAAATTCAAACAGGATTTTTATTTGAGGGAATATATTCTGGAGAATGCCGAAAGGCGTCTAAAGAGACCGATCCGGACAAGAGGAACACCATCAAAATCATAATGAATGGTCTTTCGGTGTCACTATTAAAAATTCATTGAATTATTTCTACCCGAACTGTCGTCACCACCGGTGAGCCCTCTCTTCTCAGGAATGTGTCCAAAAACACACGTACAAGTCTTTGGAAAAAACTGGGTAACGACAGGTACATTGTAAACCATTGCAAAGAGTGTTATGGCTGAATCCCCGATTTATATCGGTTTCAGTATACTAGACATGGCGAAGGATATGATGTATCGGTTTTCTATTACGACGTTCTTCGAAAGCAGTATGGACACCGAGTTCAGCTCCTTTTATACCGACACTGACAGCTTGATCTTTTCCCTGGTGACTGATAACCTCAATCTGGAACTGAAGGGTGTGCTCAAACCCTACATGGAATTGAGTAATTTCCCCAAAAACCTCACGAATTGTATGATGAGTCACGGGGTAAGGGGGAACTCGGGGCGGTAGTGAAGGTTGAAACGGGGGGCTGAACTCCCATGAGGAATTTATCGGCGTTTAAACCTAAGTTTATTCGTTTATCTGACGGAAACTAGTCGTAGTAACACCTTGAAAGGTGTACAAAGATGCGGCAAAAGACATTCCACATGACCAGTATCGAGCTGTAATCGAAAAGAATGAGATTACTATACTCGTGTGCACAATTGCAAAGAGTAGGAGGCACGATGTGTCATACGAGCAGCGAAAAGGTATCTCTCTGTCCTTTAGAGGACAAGAGATATGTGACACCTTATAAATCGTTGGCGTTATGGACATCCCAGACTTGGGGTGGAAAGAGGGTATAGCGGAGGAGGAGGGGGGAGGGGGAGGGGGAGGGGGAGGAGGAGGAGGATCTAGAGAGGGTAGTGGTGGCGCCGGGTAGTTGCGGCAATCTCTCCAATTTTAAATATTCCCGCTCCTAGCACCTCGAGAATTCCTACTCCTCCGACCCTACATCCATCACGTCATTTCCCCACGGGTGAAAGGATTGTTCAAAAACGTCGAAGAGAGAAAGTATAAAAATACAATGTTAATTCCTCTCTCTCTTCGACGTCTTTGACTTCTCCTCGACGGGAAAAATGGTTTCACCCTCTCCTCCAGTTACGGGGGCGTATCACACCTTGACCGGGGTTGTCATAGTTGTATATTTTACTATATATTTTATCTTATATTCATATATTTTAATATATTATATTGTATATGATGTATTTTTATTATATAAATCATATACACAGTTAGTTTTTTATATTTTGAATTTTGATTATATTTAATTTTTTATTTATAGTTTGCATTTTTACTTACGTTCTATTTTTATATTGTAGGAAAAAAACTGTATGTATTTCATTATGGAAATTAAAAAAAACAAATATTATTGCCGTCAACTTCCATTCACCCTAATTATTATTAAGGCTTGTATATAAAAAGGAGCGCGTGTAAAGTACACAACTATAGTCTTAAACGCGCTAAATACATGGCAATGCCGACAGGTCCCTTCCCTGGGCAGTTGTTAGACCCCGTTCGCTAATCCCCGCTCGATTATCATCGCGGGGTTTTAGTAAAACAGTGGCAAGTCAGTCCTATGTCAAAAAATCATTGAACTCTATGAAACCGCATTTTCCAATACATTTTATATTGTTGGGTATCTGAACACCCCTCGAAAACGCATCCCTCATAGGTCCCAAATTTAAATATCCAAAAGAAATTTTAAATCCTTTGATTACACTGAAAAGGGGCAGTCGGGGGTTAATAAAGGTCTATTATTCACTCGATGATGCTTCCCTTGAGGCCAGTGATAATAAAATTTTGTCACCAACGCCTTCACAAGCGGACGTCATTCATCTTTTATTTGTTATATTCATAACGCAGAATATGTTTCATTCGGCAAGTTTAGTAGAAGTATAAGCTTGGAATTGCTCACATTATATTCTAATGAGAAATCGTGATTTTAGTCAAATTGAAGATTTAGGTCGGCAGTTTTATTCGGCCGTCAAAAAGCTTCAGCCTTTTCAGACATATATAAAAAGGCCCTATCCACGTAAACCGCTACGGTTATTGTTAGTATACTTCGCTCCGTCAACACCTGAACTGTTACAGCTCCGAACTATATTCTGGGTGAAACGGAATATCAAAATAGCTTACAATATGGATAAAGAACGGATAAAAAATGCTAAAAACTTTGACGAGGATGACACGGGGCGGGGTGTGGGTAGTTTCAAGCGGGGTGGACTCTTTATCAGAGTAGCGAAAAAATCTGAATAGCCAAATTACTCGTGAAAATGTTAAAGAATTCTTACGTGGGCAAAAGTCTTACACACTGCATAAAGTCACTCGAAAAAAAATTCCCCAGAAGAAAAATCATATCCACCCAAAACCGAGAGTAATTAGCGAGCACGATTTAGCTGATATGTCCAAAATTAGTCTCGGTATAATAATGGGTTTAAATATTTGCTAGTCTTTATTGACGTGTTTTCCAGATATCTACAAATTTTGTTCCCTTGAAAAAGAAGGATGGTGTTACTATGCGTCGCGCTTTGAAGAAGGTTATCGAATCTACCGAATTTTTGGGGAATTTCACGTTGAATAGCTATGAGGGTAGGGAATATTATAACAAACACGTCAGGGAATATCTAGATAGTAAAAAATATAAAATTATATAGGTTTATTTCGAGAGAGAAAATAAAATCCTCTATAGCTGAAAGAGTCATAAGGACTATTAAGGGTCGTAATATATAGATATCTCATAAGAATACCTTAAAATACATTAAACGTCTTGCGCGACATTGTTCAGAGTTATAATCATACCCCAGCAGAAGTTTGGGTCGCACCCCGCAAGAGGTTCACAGCATTAACGGATAGAGATGCATTGAACGTCAATTCTCGAGCATGTATAAAAAAGCTGTTCTCGTTAATCATCCCGCCCATTTCGCTCTTGAATGTTGGAGATTGTTGTACGTATTGCCGATGAGCGTCGCAACGCAATTTTTGGAGGAGGGATATACAATTCAAAATACTCTGGAAATTTTTAAAATCGAAAAGTGGATACAAGGCAAAAATCCTGGTCGGTATACTTCTTGGAAGATTTAGCGGGTGAAGAAATAAAGGGCGGTATTTATCGTGAAGAATAACTCGCACAAATCTACCAGAAACGTATGATATCACTATTCTGGGAAGGAGGAGGAAAGATAAAAAATAAAACTCAATATTACGTTCATTGGAAAGGTTATCGAGTCAATTCAATTTCCTGGTTGATGAGTCTCAAAATTGTACGGATATGAACCTTAAGCAACCTTTAATACGTAAAAATAAAACTTTATTTTATTCATCCTCGGTTTTATCACCCAGTGAAAGAAGTAAAGTTATTCCCATCTTAAAAACGGTGGTTTGGTGCTACTCTCTCGGAAATTTTTAGAAAATTGTCTTTGTGGTAATCTGAACTCAAGATAAGAAGTGTTTATTAAACACTTAAGGAAATTGTAGACGAGAAATTCATCTTGTGTCCCTTGAAAACAACGTCCATATCTAAGAAAGAAAAAATATACTGAAAAAGTCGTAAAGGGGGACTATTCTATCGGTTTTATTGCCTATTGCTGCGATTTTGTATGGGAGTCTTTTTTAATTGAAAATGAAGGAGTTTTTACGTTATCCTGCCATTACCTATGAGAGGTTAATGAATAGAAAAGAGGTTTGTGATGGTGATATTAATAACCTAGAGGGTACTGGCAAGTTGGATACGGCAGCTGTTAGTAGTAGCGGACGTCTCCTAATATCCAAAAACCAACCTATGCCGGCTATATCGCTCACGGGACCTCCTCCTCTCCTCCTCCCCCTCTATAGAAAAATGTAGTGCAGTGACTGGAGGGGAGGAGGTGGTAAATGCCCCCAGTACATTGAAAAACAATTAAAGGGGACATGACTCGCAAAAAGAGCAATCCCCGATTTAACAGGTATTATTCCAATATTTTTTAAAGAAACCCCAAAAGTATACGTTAC
Organism: Macrobrachium nipponense; assembly: GCF_015104395.2. Taxonomy (NCBI): domain Eukaryota; kingdom Metazoa; phylum Arthropoda; class Malacostraca; order Decapoda; family Palaemonidae; genus Macrobrachium; species Macrobrachium nipponense. The sequence goes on along the minus strand of NC_087219.1, from coordinate 53,910,794 downwards.
GGCTTTTGTTAAGCACTTACAAGATTCTAACACGGTTGAATGGAATGAAGAAGGGAGATTTAACTATCCGCTCGAAGGTTATAATATTTTAGATATAGCTCGAGATTTCAAGGGAATAAAAAAACCCACGTTGATAATATTTCGAATTATCGCTACTTCATTGAAATGGCAGGGGTTAAAGATTGGATGTTAAGGAATATAGCATTAAAAAGCAAATCGAAACGTGGGCGAAATATGGGGAAAAAGGGAGGAGGAGGGGAAGAGGAGAGGAGGAGGAGGATGGGGAGGGGGTGGGAAGGTGAGGGCGGGACATGCGAAAAACAAGATGGCGAGTGTGTGGGTGGCTTATTAACATTTAGGAACAATGATATCGGAGCTGTTTAGTCACGTGATACTGATTTTGATAAAATGAGTCATGTGTGGATGACTTGAAGGATTGTCACATCAAGACGTGAACTCTCGCCATGGCTTCATCAACCTCTTCGTACAAGTTAGTGAAAAACTTGTTAGCTAAATTTAAAAGCTTTGAGGTGTTAGATGAAACGTCGTCGTCTTCGATACACGGTCGGGAAAGTGCTGGAGAAGATGTTTGTGGTGGTATATACTAAGGGCTGTGATGTGAAGGAACAGGTTAGAAAAATATATAGTAGCCGTAGTATGTTTCGTTGAAGTATTGTTTTTGAAAAAGCGAATGCGCATATTATCGCGTTCGTGTTTGTACAGTTTTTTTCTAATATGTATTTGTATGGAATATTAATTCATTCCCTGTATTTAGGATTGGTTATAAATATAAAATAACAATTCCGTCTGTAATTTGATTTTTCAACCTCTTTCAAAACTCTGTATAATAAATAAACAAAATTGAAATGTGTACCTTTGTCCTTGTGTTCGCCACCTAGATTATGACTCAAATTCTATGAAAAATAAAATTTCACGTTGCGTGAAGTCAGCTGGGCAAATATGGCGATAAGGTCTCGTTTCTTCATATGTGTGTGTGTGTGCGTGATTCATCATATGATAACATTGACTCTGTATGGTTATTGGGGGAGATATCACATGTGGATGAAGTCAGTCGCCAAATATCCTTTTATCATGATACTCTGAATATCTAAGCAGCTGTGAATATATATATAAAACAAAATGTAACGGCTGAGAGAGAGAGGGAGAGGGAGGGAGGGAGGGAGGGAGGGAGAGAGAGTATATTCGCAATGTGCATATATAAATTTTAGAGATTTTATAGGAGGAGGATGAGGTAAACGTCCCGGTTACTTTGAAAAACAATTAAAGGGGACATGAGTCGCAAAAACAGTGAACTGAGTCTATTTGGGGTCAGGGTGGGGTCAAGTTTTATTCCCGTAGAGTTACGTGACATCACAGGGGTAGAAAAGTGGAGTCAATTTGGGGTGGGGTTGAATGTTGGTTTTTATTCCCTGAGAGTTATGTGACGTCACAGGGGGCGGGTAGGAAAGGTGGAGTCAATTTGGGGTCAGGGGTTGAAAGAATGGTTTTATTTCCCAGAGAGTTATGTGACGTCCAGGGGGTAGAAAGTGGAGTCAAGTGGGGTTAGTGAAGATGTATCAGAGGAAAGGTTGGACCCGTTCACAGTTTAGAATGTGGAGTCAATTTGGGTGAGGGGTTGAAATGTTGGTTTTTATTCCGTTAGGAGTTACGTGGAAACGTTCACCCATTGTAGGAAAGGGGTCGGGGTGACCGTCACATTGGGGGTAGGAAAAGGTGGAGTCAATTTGGGGTCAGGGGTTGAAAGATGGTTTTATTCCCAGAGAGTTACGTGACGTCACAGGGTAGAATAGTGGAGTCAATTTGGGGGTGAGGGGTTGAAATGTTGGTTTTTATTCCCGGAGAGTTACGTGACGTCACAGGGGGTGGGAGGAAAGTGGAGTCAATTTGGGGTGAGGGCTTGAAATGTTCGGTTTTTATTCCCGGAGAGTTAAGTGACGTCACAGGGGGTATGTCAGGGGTTGAAAGAATGGTTTTATTCCCTTAGAGTTACGTGACGTCACAGGGGGTAGGAAAGGTGGAGTCGATTTGGGGTTAGGGGAGGCCACGCCCCCCTAATATTGAGCTCATGTACGTACATGAGCTTGTTAGACAAATGGGAGTCAATTATGTTGGGGTCAGTCGTGTCCACGCCCCACCCCAGAATAGTGGAGGGTTGAAAGGATGGTTTTATTCCTTTATAGTTATGTGACGTCACAGGGGTAGAAAAGTGGAGTCGTGATTTGGGGTTAGGGGAGGCCACGCCCCCCTAATATGAGCCCATGTACGTACATGAGCTTGTAAGACAAATGGAGTCAATTTGGGGTCAGGGGTGGCCACGCCCCCAGAATAGTGGAGGGTTGAAAGGATGTTTTATTCCTTATAGTTATGTGACGTCACAGGGTAGAAAAGTGGAGTCGATTTGGGGTTAGGGGAGGCCACGCCCCCCTAATATGAGCTCATGTACGTACATGAGCTTGTAAGACAAATGGAGTCAATTATGAGCTCCATGTACGTACATGAACTTATCATACATATGGAGTCAATTATGAAGCTCATGTACGTACATGAGCTTATAATACAAATGGAGTCAATTTGGGGAGTCAGGGGTGGCCACGCCCCCAGAATAGTGGAGTCTATATGGGGTCAGGGGTGGCCACACCCCCCAGAATAGTGGAGGGTTGGTTGAAAAGGATGGTTTTATTCCCTTATAGTTATGTGACGTCACAGGGGTAGAAAAAGTGGAGTCGATTTGGGGTTAGGGGAGGGCCCACGCCCCCCTAATATGAGCTCAATGTACGTACATGAGCTTGTAAGACAAATGGAGTCAATTATGAGCTCATGTACGTACATGAACTTATCATACATATGGAGTCAATTATGAGCTCATGTACGTACATGAGCTATAATACAAATGGAGTCAATTTGGGGTCAGGGGATGGCCACGCCCCCCCCAGAATAGTGGAGTCTATATGGGGTCAGGGTGGCCACACCCCCACCCCCCAGACAAGTGGAGTCTATATGGGGTCGGGGTGGCCACGCCCCTTTGGGGGTTTGGGGGTTGGCCCCGACCCCTTTAGGCCTCAAGTACGTACTGAGCCAATCAGGAGGGGGAGGGGGGTTAGCCACGCCCTTTTGGGGGTTTTGGGGGTTGGCCCCGCCCCTTTTTAGGCCTCACGTACGTACATGAGCCAATCAGGAGGGGGGAGGGGGGTAGCCACGCCCCTTGGGGGGGTGGGGGGCGGGGGGCGGGGCTAGAAAAGTGGAGTCTATATGGGGTCTTTTCCTCTACTTATATACCTCTTTGTTCTTAAAACTAAATGTAATGTTTTCTGACTAACTTACCTGTGACCATGAGTGGGTGGCTGCTTTTAAATATTTAATCTAACCCACGGGCGTTTTCTTCGTTTCTTTAAAGTGACCTGGACCTTTTGTTAATCCTGTAATGTCTGTTTATATATGCTTACTTGTACTGTTTCTCATTGTTCTGATCAGTCTTAAGGGCCCCATACACTGAACGATTGTATGAACGATTATCTGATTGATTGTCGTTATCGACACGCACACACATGATTCAGACAGTATGAACGATCTCCGATCCGATTTCAGTCTGAACAAAGGTTTTGTCTCTGGAAGACGTGGCATCATCTCTAGAAGAGACGTGCGTGATATCGTTATGAGCTGTTGCTGCTGCCTACGTTGTGTCAGAATCAGAAAAGCCTAAAAGAAGAAAACGAAATGGGTGAAAGTGGTTGACTAAGAGAAATGAACTTTCTCACAATGCTCTGCTTAAAGAACTTGCTCTAGAACCAGGAGACTGGTTTTATTATTTACGTATGGACGAAGAAACTTCTCAAAATTATTCTTTAGTGTCTCCTGCTATCGAAAAGAAAGATACGCCTATGCGTAAATCGATTATTACTGTACTCTTTCGATTTCACTTTCCAATTACATGGCTCTTCTTTATACAACTCTATGAATTCTACCCAGAATTCCCTATCCGCAAATGCAGAATTCATTCTGTGGTAGTGTAGGCCTACACAATACATCTTTACCACATGCCAAGGTTTGCTGATATCGACAGACAAACACATACATTGCACGATCTGTGTATGACAGACATAAGTCGCAAGCCAGCAACCTGGTCGTGAGAGATTCCCGCCGAGATCGTTCAGACGCAAAGCTCCGCCCACTTTTGCATTCAGACAAGCCCATACACAGTGTTTATGCGAGCGTACAGACAGTCGTTCAGACAATCGTTCAGTGTATGGGGCCCTTTACGGAAAGATCTCAGGCAGTTCTCGTTTTTTATTTTCCTCTGTGGTGTTACCTTTTTATATATATATATATATATATATATATATATATATATATATATATATATATACACACACACACACACAACACACATATATATATATATATATATATATATATATATATATATATATATACTATATATATATATTATATTACCTCCTTAAACCTTCCATAATCTTGTCATCTCTTTTTATTTATAAAATGTTAATTTTTAAGTAATTAACATAAGGGCATTATCCATCGGCAATGGAAAACATCCAAAATCCTTTGAGAAAATGACACCAAATTCTTAAAACAAATATCTTTATATAATAAAGCGCAATTTCTTGTACACAATTGCAGCCCTTGAGACCGACGCTCGGGACAGTGCAGAATGTCCTTAATTTGGGGACTTGGCGTCTCAAGCCTCTCTTATTTTACTGTCATTTTTTTATTGTGTAAGGTGCTTTACAAATAGTATGATTTTTAATTAAGAAGTTATGATATACATTTAGGTCCTATAAGCGCCTTTTATATATAATTCGATTTATGTGACTTTTGCGCCTTATATATCGTTTACATTGCTGGGTTAACGTTTAAAGCAACCTCATTTGATAACTATAGTTTATTGACGATAAAGTCTTCGGCCATTGATTCAGTGAGGAGAAATGTACGAGATAACACAGTCCCTGTGAAGAGAAGATCGAAAAAAACAGAAAATGCCTTAGAATTTCACATTTCTTGTTTTGGGGGAAAAAAACACCGGTTAAATAAGCATTATGTTAATAAACACACTCAAGCTACATTCGTGACCTAATACTTATAATCGGATGCGGTTTCGTATCCGGTTACGGACGTCGGAAGTTAAAAGTGCATTTGGTTATATATATGATATATATACATTTTATATATATATAATATATATATATATATATATATATATATATATATGAATATAGATTATGTATATATATATGTTATGTATATATATATATATGTATATATATATATATATATATATATATATATAATATTGAAGGATCCACAGTAATATTCTTATCCAGACGAAATATATTAGTGAAAATATTTTCTCGAATATATCTCGTCTGGACAAACAAGAATATTACTGTGGATCCTTCTACTGATTACTTAGAAGCACGATGCGTTGTTTTTATATTGCATATATATATATATATATATATATTATATATATATATATATATATGTGTGTGTGTGTGTGTGTGTGTGTGTGTGTGTGTGTATACAATTTGTTAATAACCACAATTCCCTCTTAACTTCTCGATTTCTACATTTATTTTAATAAGCTATTTATCTGTGTGTATATGATTGATAGATAGTTACATTGCGTTTATAAGCGCCTGTCGTTTGTAGATAAATAGACAAGATAGATATATATATTGATGGAGGGTTAGTTACACTGTGTATGTAAGTGGCTTTCGTTTAAAACTACGTTGAATGTAATGTACGAATATGTAGTAAATCCAGTTGACGGAACCTTAAGTTGGAAGGTCACTGTCAGGTGACCTGTTCCTTAATAAATCTTTTCGCTTCCAAGAGGCAGACCTATGACTACAGTATTTTTAGGATTCGCTCATCCTTTCTACTTCCCTCAGGCATGGAAAACATACCGGCAACCAATTGTCTGTTCCGTCGGCCTACCAGCGGAAAAACATTTATGTTTCCAAACATTACTCCAAACATAATATTATTATTCTTAACACCTTTCTTTTTGAAAGTATTCGTGGGGTGTCACTTAAAAGTATTAACGTCTATTAACGTCTTTTCTATGTTAACGTCCTTTTCACATTCTTAGCGTATGTCCTTCAAGTATTGCAGTGATATACTAGATAAAAGGGAGGATTCCATAATCAACCTTCGTCGTTTTACTTCATCTGAGTCTTACTCCATCAAGCATATATAAATTAAATTCATAGTATATTATATATCGTTGCATGGAATACACGTGTGAAAATTAAAAATAAATGATAAAATATTTTAATCTTTTCTTGTACAGATGATCTAAAAATTTAATAGAATACGGAGCATCACAACTCATATTCATTTTGGCCTTATATTCATTTTGGCCTTGCTTCACATTTATTTTGTAAGGAAACGTGTACAACGATCCAATGATTCTGAGATTCTCTCATAACTATCATGATGTTAATGGCATTGTTGATCCAAAGAAAGAGGAGAAAAAACATTTTTATGCTGGATCGGAAAAAGTTTCCTGAAATCCTGCTAGCCCCGACAGAACAACATTATTGATATTGTTACCTATTAGTTTATGAAATGTAGTGTTTTGATTAGATGTTAAACAGTTTTTGGACGTGTGAAAAACTGAACAGAGAAATTCTTTATTGATAAATTTGAACTCCATATGCATATGCGTATGTTTTAACACTTTTATAGGCATGCATGCCTCTCTCTCTCTCTCTCTCTCTCTCTCTCTCTCTCTCTCTCTCTCTCTCTCTCTCTCTCCCCGAACGTTCGCTTCTGGAAATCGTAATGATTCATGGGGTTATTACAACTCGTCCGTAAATGGCAATAAAATGGTTTTCATTAAATGGATGGAAGCGATATCAATTATCAGCTGTTCTTCTCGAGCCGAATTCCCTGTAGAGTGACAGAATACTCTCGAAAGATCACTCGGTCGTATCTTACATTTTGGGAAGAGCACGAAATCGCTTGAGAAGCAACCTAGGCGTCACGTCACTCAACGGAAGACTTTTACACCCACCACGACATGTCCGGGGGATATCAAACCCAACAGGACATGATATAAGCATTTTTTAAGAGACCTTCGCATGTCAAGATATAGCTCGAAAAAGAGGCGAACTTAGAAAAATTGGAAAAAAGGAAGCACATCATCTCGGCGCTATATCTTGACAAGGTGTCCAATTAGTGTTTTATGAAGGGCAGAAGGTGGACAGGTATCATGGGCCATTACCTTGTCACCAGGTGTGAGGCGACACGCAACGATTTGTCACCCACAGGAAAACCTCTTGTTACTCCGATAAGGC
>NC_087219.1:53864924-53902954 GCF_015104395.2 Macrobrachium nipponense | reverse complement strand
ACTCCGATAAGGCACAAGACGGTCTCGGGCCTTGATAGCTTTTGTGGCTTACTGTTTTTGATAGAAGCTGGTATAATATATGTGTTATATATATAATATAATATTATATATATATATATATATATATATGTGTATATATATATATATTATATATATATATATATATATATATATATATAATTCATGATTTTTAGTACACACCAGTGCCAGTAATGACAGTGGATGATTTTTTTTTTACATGTTAAGGAAAAGCGTTCCTAAACAGCTATCTATATTTACATAACAGAACTTCCAGAATGCATATTAAATTAGTTGTTTTTAGGCAACTGTCTGATATTATCTAAATTCCGAGAAAGCAGCTTGATTTGTTGTTTTTAAGCAGTATTCTCCTGGGAAAAACTATGCTTAAATATGAACTGCCAATTGCCAGTGGAGAGAATGAATGTTAGTAGTTGATACATATAACGACTAAGTAGTATTTATTATAGGACGCGTTAATTATAGTTAACTGTTCTCGTTTTAAGCACATTCGAAACGTTATGGGAAAGGAAACATGTCTAGGTGGTAATGTCGTAGGTTTTCCATAGTAGTATTTCAACGCTGTTTTTATGAGATCAAGGAAAAGTAGAAAAGCCTTTCTGACCGCTGAAATGATTGAAAACGCTACAGTTAGGTCCTTACGATTCAGCAGTTTAGCTAATGCTTTCGAACTGCTTGGCTTTTAAAAAACCATAAACTCATATTGCTTGTCTTCCTCTGCTCATGGAACATTTAGGAATCTTGTAAGCAATAGATGAAAAATATAATTAATATGTTACATTATCTAATTTGGAAGATTTTTTCATGTATGATACGTATATATTTAACCTTATAACAAAAACATTCCATCAGGGAGGTTACCACCTACAAATAAGGTGATTACATGTGTATGCTATATAGTATATTCACCTTATACAACCGTATGTATGTATAATGATATATATATTATATTATATATAGTTCCTCGTTTGACGTGTGGGTACGTACTCGCCTACCTATTCGGTAGTCGCGAGTTCGATTCCCTGCTCTGCCAACATGGAATCGGAGGAATTTATTTCCTGCAATTAGAAATTAATTTCAATATAATGTGGATCGGATACCACAATAAGCTGTAGGTTCTGTTACTAGGTAACCAGTTGGTTCCTAGCTACGTAAAAATTATCAGATACTTCGGGCCAGCCTTAGGAGAGCTGTTAATCAGCTCAGTGGTCTGGTAAAACAAAGATATACTTATGTTATATATATATATATATATATATATATATATATATATATATATATATATATATATATATATATATATATTATTATATATATATATATATATATATATATATATATATATATAACATAAGTATATCTTTGTTTTACCAGACCACTGAGCTGATTAACAGCCTCTCCTAAGGCTGGCCCGAAGTATCTGATAATTTTTACGTAGCTAGGAACCAACTGGTTACCTAGTAACAGAACCTACAGCTTATTGTGGTATCCGAACCACATTATATTGAGAAATTAATATATATATATATATATACTATATATACACATACATCATACATACACACACACACACACACACACACACTTACACATACATACACGCAACATTTGTTCAGAAAGGTAATGTGCACACTCGGTGTTCTAAGTATAAGCACTTAATTACGCCTCATACTCTGTGGTTTCACACTTGATGACACGCTCATAATAAAAGCATGTAGTTAACAACATAAAAAAAAAAAGTTACAATATCACGTGCTTGAGCTAGGTTGCGATATTACGTACATAGTGTTTCCCCTTCGAACGTAAAGATATGAAACTAAGAGAAGAACAGAATTAATATGACGAACAGATAAACGTGAGCAAATTATGGCAAAGGAAGCCCTCCAAAAGACCGTTTCTCTTTTAACATTATATATTTTTCATGTGGAAAGCCTTTATGTAAGAAAATAATGCTGAAACACTTGGTTAAAAAACGGGCTTCATAGATTTCCAGTCATTAGACGCAGGATTCCTTCAATTATCAACCAATGCGAAATGGTGTTTACACGCACATCAAATTTTCGGAAGGCGTATCATGTAAAGTTTTGTTGATTTTGTTTTCCGCCAGTCAAGGACAATTATAGAGAACTTTAAGATAGAATGGCAAGTAAGTCATTTCAGACTTTAGAAAAAAGGGGGGGAGAGAGAGAGAGAGAGAGAGAGAGAGAGAGAGAGAGAGCGGTTAGAAACAGAGCCTGCTATGTCCAGATACTTCACGAAATATGAGTGGTTAAATGTATAAAATGTAATGTAAACAAAGGAAAAGTTGAGATGATTGTGTGGGTCTTCAAAGAAATGAGGTACTTCACGTGTTCATAAAATTGTCCAGCTTTTGAAGCAGCGATTCAAGGGAATATTTGTGAAAACTCATCTATGTACTCAAGGTTCGGGTTCTAGGCAAAATCGGTAGTGTGTGTGTCCTAGAGAGCAGTTCAGAGTCAAAAGTGATCGTAAAACTTCCCATAAATAAGATCTCTTATCGAGATAAGACCAGTCCTTTTCGGTCTATCGTAACTGGACAATATGCTTTATTTTTTGTTACTGTTAACGTCAAATCTGTTGCTCCTTTCCTCGTTGCCAAAGTTATTCTTCAGCGTTCTGATGTTGTCATCTGTTTCTCCTCACTTGCCTCTGGTTTTAATCAAGGTCTAGACCTTGGTATTAATATCTATGTTGCGTACTCAAGCTTCCACGTCTTCTCTACCCATGTCTCTCAACTGTTCTTTATGATAGGCATTTAATGGACTTCTTTTTCATCTCTCATTATTCCTAATCTGCAGATCATTTCCACTTCTCTCCCATCCTGTTCTTCCACACTATTCTGGTTGTTGATAATGAAAATCTGCTTATCTTCTCCTTTGGTATTTTTCGTGTTCATATGATTTCACATCTTCTTGGCAGGGTTGACATTCAAACTTGTAAAATGATTTTCCAAGAAATTGGTAATATTTTCCTCTATTATTCGCCCTCTTTTGATATATTGCTATTATTTCTGGGTTGAACTGTCCCTTTTAGTCAATATTAAATACAAGGCATTTTATATGGCAGAAATTCTGCCATTTCGTTGGATTTCTTCGCTGATACGTATAACCTATCAATGTATATACGCATTAAGCTACAAATGTCCTTCGTATCTAATTCGCTCTACCTCGGAATTAATATATTTTCATTTATGCTAATCGAAGGGGAAATTTTTAGTTGATAAGAAATTCGTCGTCTCATGGGCTCGAACCGCGGAAATCAAGAATTTAGGACGTACAGTGAGGCGCTTCAACCCACAGGGCTATCAAGAGACGTACTAAGTTGATGCCGACAAATCCCTGTCGAGCTCAGGTATATCAATCACGGTGATGTAATAAATTAATTTTATATATATATATATATATATATATATATATATATATATATATATATATGTGTGTGTGTGTGTGTGAGTGAGAGGAGAGAGAGAGGAGGATGGTAAGAATATTTGAGCTATTTTAAATAACAATATGATTGAAGACAACATCAAGGGTTACCTGTGAAATTTATTTTTTAAGTATATTATTTCGTTATTTTCATTCTTTGATAAAGAAAGAGCGTAAGGAAAATCTCAATCAAAATGGCGCCAAGTAACCTGACTGAAACAGAATATCACTTTCCTCTAAGAGTCTGCGTAACGTTTGACGAAGGAAAATATTTCACATTTACTTGAAATCCCTCTTTCAGTACCACAAGGTAATTTGATTTTGATCTTTAGTCCAGGTGGACATGTAACTTCCAACAGTCACGCTTTGGGAATCAGAAATTTCAGATTGCGAACACTTTTTAGTACCCACTGGGCCATTTGGGATTTACGGAAGAATCCCACTTCTTCTCAGGTCTTCAATAGGACACCCGACAATCCTTAACATCTATTATGTTTTTGGGGAAGAATAGCAATCCACTAACTGCTTGGCTTGGTCATTGCATCTCCTAAGCTGTGGAATTTTCCAAAATATTGTTTTATATGACTTCAAAAGGGAGTTGTTCTTTTTACGGTTAAACCAAGCCCATCTCTGCAAAGTTTACTACCAGTTTTGAACCAAACAACGGTTATTCCTTTAGCCATCCCGCTGGATTTCCCATGAATATATTAGTGTGGTATATATATATATATATATATATATATATATATATATATATATTATATATATATATATATATATATATATATAATATATATATATGTAACTGGTAATGACCCTATTTCTAGGCACATAAAGCTGCAGACGTTTGAAGTTTTTACATATGACCTCATTCTTTTACCAGCAGTCAAAAACTGTTCTTAGCAGTGATTGCTCATTCTCTCCTTTGCAAAGCCATCTCTAAGTTAAAATGTGTATATATATATATATATATATATATATATATATATATATATATATATAATATATCTTGTATATTGAGAACAAACACAAGAGTACAAACAAAAAGAGCGCGTTACATTCCTAAGAATAAATAGGAGGAAAACTATGACAAACACTGATATATGGAAGACAGGTCTGTTCTCGTCAGAGATGCTGCGATAGTTGTGGTGGACAAGTTTGAGAGACTGACAAGTTCCCAAGCGGGTTCGGAAGAAGACAAAGAAATGCTTGACTAAGACTCATTATCATTATTTCGATTTTGATGATTTCCTTTTATTTATTCATTTATTTATTCGTGTATTATTTTTCATTCTCCCTTTTGCTCTGTGGTCTGAAGCCGATGGGACGCTGAACTTGATACCTTTAATTCTTCCAGTCTCAAAATTCTTCCAGCCTCAAAAGAGAGAGAGAGAGAGAGAGAGAGGAAGTCTACATAAGACTGAAACGCGGAGAAACAATGACTTTTCCTTAAAGAATGATAACCTAGGAACACATAAGTAATGAGAGAATTCCATAGCCTTGCAGTGGAACGGAAAAAGTCCTCAAACCATGTTGTCCATGGCATGTTGATGTGAAAAATGACAATAACTTGCATGTTGCGACGCGAGTTTTAGTAACCATAAATCAATCAATCTGAAAAATTCTACGATTCAGCTTTCAATCGTAATACCCTGTCAACAAGTCCCACATTTATTCCTCAGAAATCGGTATCCCTCATTCCCTTTTAATCAATCGTTGACTTTATGTGTAGAAAATATTAGGTACGAAGATATTGGGCACTATTTAACCCTTAAGGTAGAGTGAACAGCTACATCGATGTAGAAGAACCTATTACACGAGAATTTTTATAAACGCAGTGACCTCTTAATTAACTTGTCGATTGCGGCTATTACAAATCCATATGTATCCAGCAAGAAAGTAGATAAATACGTAATAATCTTGTCATAATCACATTGACTCTAGATAACTTATAATTTGTCGAACATTTGTTGCTAAATTCACCTTATATCTTCGTATCTATCGGTGCCCATTTACCACACGGATATAATGAGCTCTCTCTCTCTCTCTCTCTCTCTCTCTCTCTCTCTCTCTCTCTCTCCTTCCACACACATACATAGTATATATATTGTGTGTGTGTATATATATATGTATGTATATATATGTATATATGTATATATATGTATATATATATATATATATATATATATATATATATATATATATATATATATATATATATATACACACATATATGTAAAATAGGCTGAAACGCACAAGTACTTAGCGTTTTCACATGAAACACTTCAGGGTGAGTGCAGGGTGCAGTGCAGAGAGAGAGACAGTTGAGGGAAGTCAGTAAGCGAAAGTGAATATAGGCATGTAGATACAAGAAGTCGAAAGGAAAAGAAGAAACCAAACCACGTAGCATAGTCAAACAGGTACAGTCCATACCCAGACTTAAACTTATATGTGAGGTGGTTGTAGAATACTAAAGAAAAATTTTTTTTTTTTGTCAACGGTCGAACAATATTTTTCATAATCCAGTTATCCATTTCGTGTAGACATCTTCAGTTAGTAAATATACTGCTGGATTTGAGTTTTATTATGCTGGACTCTATTTTGCATCTTTTAATATCTTCAGAAAATAATATTTCCTCAGTCTCCCCCGTCAGAAAAAGGGTGACAGCTGTTTACAGGTTAAAAAAAAAAAGGCGTCGAATATATATCCCTAAAACACAGACACAATACTCACGTTGATTTATTCTTGCTTCCAGTATATTGCCGCTTTCACCAATATACATTTTATAATAATATTTACATGGAAATGCATTTAACATTCTCAAATAGAAATTCAAAAACTATTGACATTTCAATGCTTCACGAGTCTCGGGAGTGAGAGAAATCCGTCATAAGTTGATGAAACTTGTAAGTTATTATTACCGAAGGTCTGTACCTTGTCACATTCATTAGAATTTTTTTTTTTTTTTAATGCTGTCATTTAACTGGGTGAAGGGTGGGGTTGGGGATATTAGTGGCATCATTGTACTTCACGTGGTGCACTGTAGGCATTTCTTAAAGTTCTCTGCAGCGTCACTTCGGCCCCTAGCTGCCTCCTCTTCAGTACTTTTGCGGTACCTCTGTCCATATCTTACTTCAATCTGACTGTCCACTCTCTCCTAACAATTCATTCATAGTGCAACTGCGAGGTTTTCCTCCTGTTACACCTTTAAACCTTTTTTAATCTTAATTTCCCTCTCAGCGCTGAGTGACCTCATAGGTCCCAGTGGTTGACCTTTTAGCCAAAATCTTATATTCCATCCATTTAATAATTTTGTGTACTTCAAACTAAAAGCAAAATCATTCATTTTTTGTGAAAACTCAGTCATCCAAAAATCCCGGCCAGCAGAATCTTGGAGCTATTGTATGATGAAGTAAGTTTAGAGTAAAAGATTAACAAAAGAAGAACTCAAATCTGTTGTCCTGACGGTGCGCATTCACACCCAAAAAGTGAAAAACTTGAATAATTTTGTTCTTCAGGCGTAAATTTTATAGAGGGAAATAATGTAATGCTTCTTTATTTAAGGGTCATTTACAAACAGTGCCTTCGACATATATGAAATTTTAAATCCCTTTAGTAAAAGTATCTTGCTGAAACTGCAAAAAAACTTTCCGGTACTCGTAAGGTGTAATAAGGGATTCCATCATAAGTCCAGTTGCAGTCTTTGATAAAGACTTATTTTCGTCCTGTTGGTTGCTCAGAATCCAAAGTTCCACATCTGGCCTGTTAGTCCCTTGGGGAAAAGTCCTGTGCTGATATAAGGTTACAGTTGAATCTAAACCAATCGAGCGCCTGTAGAAAATATGATTCATTCCTAGATCCCGGGAGTGTACAGAGGAAGTTCGTAGGTGAGTAACTATTCGGCTGAAACACTCGAGCAAATAATCAACTAGAACTTACGAAGGATAGGGGAAATCGATATAAGAAGTCGTTAACTTAACCGGTTGGCAGATCTTTTTTCACCGACAAGCCACAAATATTTCCTATTATAGGGAACTGTTCATATTTTGGATTTTGATTTATTTAATCTCTGTAATTGAGGCAAAAATGTCTGGACTCACGAAATTTCTTAAGTAGATGGACTGGGAGTAATATAAAAAAATTTGGCTCGTAGTCAATGAAAGATTAAAAAATTTGCAGTCTTTAGTAAATGGTACCTTTGGCCGGATGTCATTTTAATGTTCTCATTAGGTTTTAACACTGACAGAAACCGTATAAATATGGAAATCTGCTTATTACAAGCAAATCCACTTTTGTTGATGAATTAGGATGATGAGCTAATATTAGTAGGCATAAGTGTTAGAAAGGTTAGGTGGCACAAGAACAATGAGTTCTGAATTATGATGGTAATTGAAAAGGTTAATAGGGACATCAAATAATATCAGTAAAATCCAAGAAAAGATGAGTTACTTGAGACGTTCTGTTGTCTGTTGCTTCTTTGCTTTATTGACAAGCCAAAGAGGAATGTTTAAAGATACCTCCAAGGGGGGAACATGTCAAGACTAAAACCCGAAGTCAGTCATCTGTAAAAGAAAATAGGCATCTGCGTGCTCCTCCATTTATTGTTTGACTTTGGCTAAGACGCAACAAAGTTTAATAGCATTAAAACATTCAGCTTTATTTTTTACTTGGGACGAGTTTGTAGCTATTTGCAACTAAATCATTTTGTACGGTTTTTATAGAAAAATATCATGCTTTAACAAAAGGGAACTGATACAGGACCCAGCAATTTTCGTATTTGGTCAGCACTTGGATTGGTAACAACTAATGAATGCAAGGCAATAAAATATTCGTTAAACCACTGGTTTGCAGATCAGTACAGTTCAGCATCGTTGACTTCCAGGAGTATTTGCATGGGTTATCGCCCATGAAAAGCAGAATTCAATGAGTTAGGTTCCAATGAGCATTACAACAGATGTAAGATCACCGCTAAAATTGTTGTTTGTGAACTCAAGTGTGCAACCTCGAGGAACTTGACGTGTGAGGGAACATAGCCTAAAGGGACAGAAAGAGCCAATAGAATATTCAAAAATACACTTTTCTGATTTCCTTCCCTTTCTCTAGTCTCTCGGAACCTGTGGTTCTTAGTGGCCTTGACAAGACATGCTGGTGGGGGGATTGTTGCTAATCTGTCCCTATAAGACTTTTCTCTCTCTCTCTCTCTCTCTCTCTCTCTCTCTCTCTCTCTCTCTCTCTCTCTCTCTTAAATTTCATAGCAAGATCAGGCTAAATGACGTGTCAACTCCGCGCGCATTTCCAGTCCTGGTCCAAAAAGAGGATGAACAAGAAAAATTCAAGAAAAAAGAAGAATTACGGAGAAAATTTCAGGGTTGGAACGTGACCTTTTTTCATGTTATTTAATGATAAATTATATTATATGAACATCATTGAATTTTGAACGATACATTTTGGTATATAGCGTTCAGTTAATCCATTGCCATCTGCTGGTTGTTGTGCAACAAGTGTCAGAAAATAGTATTAAAAAAATCCAAATAAGAAAAAGATTCCAAATCAACACAGCACATTCAGGTGGCCATATCCTATCTCCGCACCTTCTCCCTCACTGATCACTCAAGCGATTGCAACGGGAATAGGAGACTGATAACGTTCAGTAACTTGTGTCCCCAACGTGTTAATCTCCCGAGAATGAAAGAGTATAATGAGAACGTGCCAACATCGAATCCAGATCTGTCACTCGACTGTTTGTCCTGAAAGGTCTCTTTTGCTTTTTCTTCTTCTTCTTCTAATGATTCTTCTTCCAGCGCTAATCAGCAGTGCGACATCCGCTTATCATGGTCCTTTTTTACTCCGGCCGATCTCTTGATCTTTCGTCTTCATGTATCATTGCACGCCGACGGCCGCTGATCATCCCCGATACCAAGGTCTATAGAATAACTTGCCCGATACAGTAGTGGTCGGCAATCGAGATCCCCTTGCAGGTTAGGGTCTTAATAAGAGCTAACCTGTTTCTCGCCGATTCCATTTTCGATAAATTGACTCTTGGTAAACGACACGCGTTGATTGGAGGTGGTATCAGGAACTCTCTCATGCCAACACGAGATCTTGCTAAAAGGCAGGCCGTATGGTAAGGTGTCAAGGGGAATAATAGGCCTGAGTGCGGAATAGTTGATTTAGGGTCTTAGGATTCGAGTCTTAAAAGATTTCCAACTCATTCCTTATATAGATATATCTTTATAATATATATATATATATATATATTTATATATATATATATATATATATTATACACACATATATATATATATATATATATATATATATATATATATATATATATATATTATATATATATATATATATATATATATATATATATATACACACACACATACATACATACATCATTCGTTTCATTAACTTTCATACGCCAGTTGTTTGAATAATTTAAACTTAAATCTCTTCAAGTTTGTGTAGAACAGTGTATTAGAGTGGAAATGTTCTACAAATTTTTTCATTTTTTTGTAGTTTCGGCTTTTAGCATTATATTACATAGTAAATATTAAGCAAAAAACAAAGCTTATTCATTATTCACTTTATATCAGAATTGATAAAAGTTGCTGAGCGATGTCGAAGGCATGTTTCGAGATAATCTCACTTATCTTACTCTCTTAGAATAAGTTATGTGCCAGTAGTATGAAAACCCCGTAGGGAGTTAGTGCCGTCAGTGCACCTCATACGTTGCACTAAGGTATTACTTGAGGTTCTTGGCAGCGTACCTTCGGCCCGTAGCTGCAACCCCTCTCGTTCCTTTTACCGTACATTCTTTCATATTTTTTTCTTCCATCTTACTGTCCACCCTCTCTTCACACTTGATTCATAGTACAACTGCGAGGGTTACCTCCTGTTACCTTATTCAAACCCTTTACCGCCCATTTCCGTTTCACCGTTGAATGACCTCGTAGGTCCCAATGCTTGGCCTTTGACTTAAATTCAATATTCAATTCACGTCAGTATTCTGGAACTGATGTTTGACAGACGAGATTTCCTTATAAAGCATTTAGGTGTAACAGATTTAACCCGCCCAACATACCCCGCGCGCACGCGCGCGCGCACACACACACACACACACACACACAAGATGGCAGAGGCAATAACTTAAAAAACCGACCCAGAATGACTGAGGAGCAAAACATATGTATTATGGTTTTCGAGTGCGCCTTGAACTAGTTAGCTCACACTCGAGATTGTGAACTCGATACCTTCCGTGCCTTATTTACGACTCGAAGCCTCATCTCCAATCCATATGGAAGCGTTTTGCATAGGGTTCCGAACCATCATGAATCTTTATGGAGCAGCCGATCGATTTATTTCCCGATACGCACCGTTATCGTTATCATTATTCAGTCGAGTTTACAGCCTTTGCGCTAATATTAGTATTTGAGACCTTCGGTTAATAGATGTTGTCGCTGTCCGTTTTTCTTTTGTTTTTGGGTCGTGACGTCAGAAGCTCAGTGTCTTCTTCTTCTTCGATCATTATCGCGAAGAGTTGTTACAGAGTTAACTCATTGCCATGCATAGAGTGTATCGTAAGATCTTCGTAATGTGAACTACTATGGGACCATCTGCATGCGTTAGAATAATGACTGTTTGTGTGTGCCTAGTTTTTTTTTTTTTTTTTTTTTTTTTTTTTTTTGAGGATTTGGGGCGGGTGTGGAATGGGGTTTGAGAGTAATTGGCGGAAAGCCTTCTACGCATGCTAATTTTATGAAAGGTGTTTCATAAACAATGTACACAAAGACCAGTCTTATTCATCTCTTCTTACGTCATCGTCATTTCGTTTTTTATGACGGGATGAGAACCTGTTTGCAAAAATAAATTGAGATGATATCAAATAGAGAAGGGCATATTAAACTGCACTCTTGCATACCATCACAAACCGATTTCCTTGAAGCCACGAATTCAAGAAGCAAGTTTCCAAAGTATAGCCGCTCCTGAAATGTGAAGGAAATAAGTACATTTTAAAACATATGAGTACAGCCCCTGAAAAAAATGTTGGGTTCAGCATTATTTAAATTATGATATTTAGTTCTGTTAACAATTACTAGCACTCTACAACCGTATTCCCAGTCAAAGGAAGTCAGGTGCCTCTGAATTTCACAAAAGAAATGCGTAATGCGAATTTCCATATTGACTGATTTTCATTGAATTCTGAGAGTATTTACCATAGCCAACTGCCACCTCCTTCACTCCCTTCGCGCCTACAGCCCTTAATAAAAAAAATAAAAATAAACTAATGAGAATTTCAATTTCCAATTTGTCAGTGAAAACTAATATGGACAGATTAAAATTTGGGTTTAAAAGTGGCCATGTTGTTTTAAAAGTGTTGCTTTAAAGGTGGCCTTTGTAAGAGGTACCTCATACCATAAAATAATAGTTTTATGAATACTCTGTTCACAAGTTATCTCATTCAAATGTTATACGTAGCAACAACGTCTTAAT
The DNA here is from genome assembly GCF_015104395.2 of Macrobrachium nipponense. NCBI lineage: Eukaryota > Metazoa > Arthropoda > Malacostraca > Decapoda > Palaemonidae > Macrobrachium > Macrobrachium nipponense. The sequence goes on along the minus strand of NC_087219.1, from coordinate 53,890,969 downwards.
TTTTTAAAGTAGTGTTCCTCGGTTACGTATTATCAAGTAAGTATATACTCAGGTAGACGAAAGACAGTGTATATTGATCTATAACAGTGGTTCTCAACCAGGCTCAAACTGGCTCTAGGACCACACAAAATGCACTGTGCATCAGTCGGCTAGTTTTTGTTTGTGTTATTATTTTGTTGCCTCCTTTTTGGGATGCAACTTTTGAGGTAGACAATTTTGGAAAACGGGGGAGGGGGAATTACATTCTGACACATTATGATGAAAGGATGCATGGGCCTAAAAAGTTTGAGAATCATCTGTAGTATACGCCATAATACTTGAAAAAGTAGTTTTCCATTCAGATTATTATAATGTGCTGCCTTGACCCTTACGTGGAAATGGAAGCATCTTATAAAAAAAATGAGATCATATTGGCCGAGGTGGTATCTTTAGTTTGAAAGGTAATTGGTAAAGAAATGTGATGTTAATATGAAAATTAACTCTTGATTCGTTAAGATGATCAGTGTAGGACTTTGGTTGTTTGTGGATGCAGTTTTTTCATTCGTGAAATACTTGTATAGAATATAAATTTATGCGTTTTTTTCGTATCACCTGATATATTGGCTCTAACTGTCTACTTCATCAGTCCTTGTTGTGTACCTCATTTAAAATCTGTGGAATAATTTCTAAAGAAACTTTAGTGATTGCATTGCTATAAAATGGAAAGAAGTGCTGTTTAAGTAGCACTTATTTTTGTTTGATATAGATGTAACATAGAATGTCTGTACCTTTCTTATTTACATTCTTCTTACGTTATTACATTCTTGAGATTCTTTCAGCCCTCCACCCATAGCCTTGGAGTGTGGCTACGGGTAGATATTTCCTTCGTAGCGGTGCATTACGCAAACATTCTCTCTCTCTCTCTCTCTCTCTCTCTCTCTCTCTCTCTCTCTCTCTCTCTCTCTCTCTCTCGTATCCGCCATAATTCACAATCATCAAATAATTATGAGCAAAGCGAGCGAAGGGAGGAAGAGCCGCTTCATAAATCAGATCGAAGAGCCCCCGTTCATTAGGGCCTCATTCATCTGGCTTATGATGTTTTCTTTAGAATTGTGATTTGTAAGTAGCTTCTTAAGGAATACCCACTGAGGCACTCAGCTCCACTGTGATTACCGGCTGGAATATCTCGGCGTAGGATCCACGTTCGAGCCATAATTCACATTTTCAATGAACCTCGATTAATCAAAGGATTCGGAGGATATCGTAGGATTTCGGATTCACCCGATGCGACGTGATAAATATCAAGCAGAGATGCTCATTTGATTTCATCGGTAAGAGTATTGTTGTCACCTGGTGGCCTCGCTCTCCTCCTCCCGTTGATGACGAATCAGCGCCCTTTCGGGAAAAAAAAAAAAAAAAAAGTCGAGGTGTCGTGAAATTCGGATATGATGTTCGATGCAGTTTTCAGTCCTTCTTTCGAAAAGGACTTTTTGGTTCTGTCACAGGTTTATTTCTCAGATTTTGAAGGAAAGAAGCAACAATCCTTGAGACATCTCTTGAAACAGCTGAACGAATGGCATTGAAAAGGGACCTTATTGTGGCCCAGCAGGAGTGAACGATAGCATCATTTATTGCGTCAAGATGCCGTTCATGGTCACCTTTAACACCTTTCCATGCAAACGCTACCGAAGACGACTGCAACAACCAGCTGAGCAGGTTTTAGGAGGCTAAACAAATCTCAACTACACGTTGAAACCTATAATGCGCATGAGTTAGAATATGCAGTACTTTTGTCACATGAGACCCGGGCTCCTTGCAATAGACAGTGGAAGTCATGGCATCTACGACGGTTACAAATAGGTTATCAGTGGTTTTCCCCATTGAAAACCCACCCTTATTTGCATTGAAATAGTGGGGAAAAAAGAGAGACGGTTTCCCAAATGAGCAGAAGGGCTACTTAATTACAGAATCAGGGAAAACAATAGGATTGTAAGTATACAATAGGAAAGTTGGAAATACACGGTTGAAATTATCATGGTTAGTTAAGGACCTTCATCTCTGATTTCAAATTAAATATAATCATATTTATCTTAATCAGATGGATATGACTGTTTATGTATTTTTATATAATATATACGTATATATGTAATTTAGTTTTACTTTGTTTGCTATTTTATAGCTAATGTGATAGCTCCAAAGTTGCTCACGATAGATATAATAGTAATGATTATTATGGATACGGTAAAAACTAACTACCTGGTCCAAAGTCCAGGTGTATGTATTGTTAATGGCTTGTATGTTTTTGTGACTTTGGTTATAAAGTACAAAATAGTAAGCTGACGAAAAGTCGCTTCTCCACAACTAAAGAAATGGAGGGCAACAATAGTGTCGTCCTTAAACTCAATAATCTAACTAAGTATGGCGTACTCGGAACGTCCATTAGAAAAAAAATAGTATGAATGTTTCCAAAACGCATTTTTTTTCTATTCCTTTTTCTTCGGCATTGGGAGGATCCGTAACGGTCCTAGAATGCTAGCAGGCTGAAGAGGAAGGTAGAAGTCAGGTGTAGAAACTCTAGTACACAGGACACTCGGCAGCCCCCAGGAGATATGCATGGTAAAAGGGGGCGCCACCGAGGAAGCAATCAATTACGATGGGCGCCGACACAGCACACGGTGGCAAAGGAGTAGGAACCACCTTCCTTTGGGCCTTGGGAACCACCAAACGTTACCAAACGAGAGGGTGCCAAGAGTGTCACAGAAAATAAGTAAATAAAAGCTGGAGACTGCCTTCAGAAACAAAGTGTTAGACATCTTATAAATATACCTTGGTATACAACTTGGTACAAAAATTATGCGTTTTATATACAAGACGGTCTATCGTATCACAAACACAAATTTCTGCGTAGATATCTTCTGCTTCAGATAGGAAGACGTTTTGACTATTATTACTGATCTCTATTGTATAAACGTCAGTATCCTCCATATATATTTTGTGATATACTTTGCTAACTCCTTTTCAAACCTGACACGTTTGCTTCAAGTTTAAGTAGGTGAGAATCTTCTTTGAAGTTAGTGGTGGAATATGAAGGAAACAGAAGAAACGCATAAATTGCAAATCTGTTTTTTTTTTTTTTTTTTTTTTTACTTACAAAGACTGATTATATATATATATATATATATATATGTGTGTGTGTGTGTAGTATATAATGTGTGTGTTTGTGTGTCAGCTTTTTTAAGTAGATAACAGATGTACAAGTTTTATCATGTTTCTTTCATGTTTCACTATCAACTTCAGAGGAGAATCTCACCTTACATAAAGAAAACGCTTCAGGTTTGAAAAGGAGTGGGCAAAGTATATCACAAAATAGATGGAGGATACTGACGCTTATATCATAGAAATCAGTAATAATAGTCAAAAGGTCTTCATATTTGAAGCAGAAGATATTTACGCTGAAATTTGTGCTTGTTATACGATATACCATCCTGTATATAAAACGTTTTATTTTATGTACGCAACAAGTTGTACATCACGGAATAATATTTCTAAAAAGCTCAAATTTAGCCGGCTTGGGGGAAAGAGAGAGAGTGGGTTTACTCATCGATTCTTTTTCCCAAGTTTAATAGAGAGAGAGAGAGAGAGAGAAGAGAGAGAGAGAGAGAGAGAGAGAGAGAGAAATGAACACTTCTGAAGCAATTGTTAATGGCTCCTAATTTGTAAGAGACTTTTTACCGAAGCATCCTTCCTGCAGATATTTTTGTAAAGAACCCGTTGAGACTGGAAATGTATGAAATCGTCGTCTCAGTGATGCTCCTATTTCTTCTATCAAGCTCTGCAACTCTCTTCCTTTCGTTTTCGACGACTCTGCTACCCGTCCTATCGACCATCGATCAAAGCCCACCTTCGGATGGCCACTTTTATGTTGTATTCTTCTTCTTCGACCTTATTATTCCCACTGTTGAGTATAGGGTCGGCCGCTCCAGTCATCCGTCTCTATCTATTTCTATTCCTTGCATCTTCTTCCCCCAGTCCCACCTCACCCATATCCCTCCTCACCACATCCATCCTCACCATATCCATCGTGGGACGAGAGGAAGAAGATGCAAGGAATAGAAATAGAAGGAGAAAGAAAATGGCTACCTTTATGTTGACTCTTGAATTGCTATGGGAAAAAGATGGCGTGTTTTTTAACTTTTAGAGTTTTTTTTTTTCATGAACTATGAGTTTTTTGCTCATACGGTAAATTTGATTATTGTCTTTCGTTCATCACAGGAATGTTGTCTCAGAAGCGAGAAGATGCGCTTGATTTCTCTAACACATTGCTCATACCCTCCTGAAACGTCATTATTTAGTGCACACACACACATATTATATGTGTATGTATGTAATGTATATATATATATATATATATATATATATATATTATATATATATATATATATATATATATATATATAAACCGGTCAGGACCTACACCCTGCCTCTTATTTTTCACCTGTGGATATGTGAGATATATATATATATATATATATATATATATATATATATATATATATATATATATTATATATATATATATATATATCTCAAACATATCCACAGGTGAAAATTAAGAGGCAGGGTGTAGGTCCTGACCGGTTTTGGCTTTATTTTCAAGCCATTGACATCATCAGTCCTTTGTCAATGGCTTGAAAATAAAGCCGAAACTGGTCAGGACTTACACCCTTTCTCTTATTCTTCACCTGTGGATATGTGTGATAAACGAATCACGTGCTAAAGTGATTATAATCATATAAATCTTATATATTACATAATATTAATATATTATCTATGTAGTCTATTATGTATGTATGTATGTAGTATGTATGTATGTTATGTATGTATGTATGCTATTGTATGTATGTATGTATGTACTGTATGTATGGTATGTATGTAATTATGATTTGTGTGTGTGTATCTATGTATATATATATTAAAATATATATATCTATATAGTATATATAATATATATATATATATATATATTTATATGAAACGCCAACGAGAAGGGAAACCTTGGTAAGTAGGTGGGTGGTTTGCATTAAGCCAGTCTTAGCCAATAGGGGCCCAACTTCATAGAGGGGCTGTCGATGGGTTAGGGTGTTGAGGGAATTCGAGGCTTTACGTGGACCCCTGGGCTGATCAACTCGAGTAAGACAGACTTAATGGCTCTAATCCTTGCCTATAGAAAAAAGGGAACAGGTGAAAGAAAAACATCTCTTCAGGAATCGACAGACTCCTTTTGAGAGATTGTATGACTCAGGGAATATAGAAATGGGGAAAGAATTCCATGTCATGCATATAGATGGAAAGAGACAACCTCCTGTCAAAGCCTTGTGGGACGTAGTGGTCCTGATCAATTACATGATGTCACGTGTATAAAAACAAAAACGTATGTATTAACACGTGGGAAAGGATTTTTTTTTTTCCCACAATGTAATCGTTCTAATTCCACCAATCTAATAACTTGGTGTTTACATCTAGGAAGACAATAAATGCGTTTCATAGCAAGGTAGTAAGTAACCTGACTATTGAGAGAGAGAGAGAGAGAGAGAGAGAGAGAGAGAGAGAGAGAAGAGAGAGAGAGAGAGAGAGAGATTTTCGTATTGTAACAAATATTGGCAAAGGCTAATTCAGAATACTTGGAAATAAGGATGGCTTTATTTTGTTTGTATTCTCTTACAGCCACGTAGATTATTTTTCGAAAGAATACTGTAACCAAAGTATATATTATATTGTAACCAATATATATATATATATTATATATATATATAATATATATATATATATATATATATACACGCAAATACATTATGTATATATTATATAATGTGTATAATAATATATATCTATATATAATGTATATATATATATATATATATATAATAATATATAATTATAGTTAGTGTGTGTGTGTGTGTATGTATGTACATATAATTTATATATATATATATATATATATATATATATATATATATATATATATTTATAATACATATATATATGTGTAATATATATATAATATATAATATATATTATATATATATATATACATATACTATACATACATATTTTCGGTGGCGATATTCGCCTTATTTAATGAAGTCACGTGTATCTACTGTGATTTTTTAAGCATATATATATTATATATATATATTATATATATATATATATATATATATATATATATATATATATATATATATATATATATATATATATATATCTATATCGTGTGTCTGTAGTCTTCCTGTCTGTTTTCCCCTATGTAAGCATATACCGCTGTGATTACCAGATAATATTTCAAATCCTCATGACAGCTTACTTCACCGCAAGTCTTTTTCACTGGCCAGACGAAGAAAAATCATGTGTAAGATTTCAGCGCAAGTGATGGTAAGCTTGTGGTGAGCAGACAGAAGAAGAAGAAGAAGAAGAAGAAGAAGAAGAAGAAGAAGAAGAAAGGGAGTGAAAGATTCATCTGGGCCGTCGTTCGATTGTGATCTTATCGAGAGCTCCACAAGCGTTCTCTATCATCCCCCTGGACAATCTGCCCACGCGCCGACGGCGGCTCTTACGAAACGTTGTGAGCGATCCCCTCATCCTTAATCGTCCGTAATCACAACTGACAGAGGATGTTCACTTCGCCTCCTGAGAATAAACATTCCGTGGAGACGACGGTAAATAAATCAACGGAGTCTCGGATGAGTCTCATAATTGAGAGTTTAGTAAGGCCAAGCGTGTCCTCGTTTCATTGACTTAGTTGGAGTTAGCGACGTCTATTCAGTGTCTTTCAAAATTGTTTACTGTTAGCAGCAATCTTCTATTCTGAATGGCCCGGTAGCGATGACTTTGGAGATAGTGAGAAAGAGAAAATCATTATGCAAACGAGTAGTTTGTGAGTAGTGGTGGAGTACTTTTGTTGCATAAAGGAAATTATGGCTTCTGTAATTGCTTTCATATCGTCGGTATACGAGCAATCTTTAGAAAATGTTAAAGTTTCTAACATCATTCGATTCAATACGTTTTCGCTTACCGAATGTTCCCTAGGTAAATTTCTGCCATCATTTTATTTTGGTAATTTATTTTATCAAAATATTTGTTTCATTTAATTCTTCACTCTTCTACAAACGGTATTATGAAGAGTCCCTAATTACCCTTTTGTTTGTTATTATTACTCCTTGATGTAATCACAGTCTTCGTGATTACATCACAGTACCGTTATTTTCATTAACAAGTTTTTAGAGGAATTCTTCTTCTGTGGAGAGAGAAAATCGACTGGTATTGACGATCTCGACTGAACTACTTTTTGCTACCATTCATTTCAACAAGATAACTCAAGAAATGACCTACCTAAAAATTTCACATTTTCGTTAAAGTGCAAAGCTGACAGTTAGAGAAACATGCGGTCCCCTCAGTGGGTTAGAAGAATGGGAAGGCGTGTAAGTTAAACAGACATGCCGAATAAATCGTCTTATTGTGCTACTAATGTTCAAATGTTTCATTAAGGCGTACGACATTTTGAAAATTCAGAATAATAACTAAATTCGTGAACGAAATTGAAGTTTCGTATTATGTCAGAACTAGCGTATCTGCAATTTCAAAAATGGGTCGAGACAGCAAGTCCCTACCCTAGGGACTTGACTTACCGTCCCAAAGCTCTGTCCAAAGGGCTTCCGTTTTTGCAAATTATTCGAGAACAAGTGATGCGAGGGTTAGTCCTGGGTCGGATGACGTAAAGGTTTATAACCTGGTTTTTATTTTTTATTTCCCATAGGAAAAATATTTGTACACGCACCGCTTGTACAAATGTTATGGACATGCATTGCATATCAATATATATATATATATATATATATATATATGTGTGTGTGTGTGTGCGTGTGTGTGTATATATATATATATATATATATATATATATATATATATATATATAGATTCCAAGCTGTTTCTTACGTTGTTATCATCTTTGTTACTCAAAGCTCATACCAAAAATCTTATTTTCAGTTGTCTTGATCACGTGTATATTATCTTAATTTATTATCTTGATCACAGATGTATATTATCTTAATAAAATAATTAAGATAATATACACATGTAATCAAGATAATAAAATAATTATCTTGATCACGTGTGTGTATTATCTTAATTATTTTATTATTTAGTGCAAAGCATAAAAAAGTACAGCAATAAATGTTCATATCTTGTGCAAGAAATTAAGATACGTATTTTTCCATTTTAAGTAATCAGTTGCACTGGAGATCGTCTTTATCAGACAAACTTTTGAAGTTGGACTAACAAACAAAAGGAAATGAACATAAGGCGGTCAATAGGAAGTTGAATTCGAGTTGAAGCTGAAGAGAATGGCTAGCTACGTACGTACAGTCCTTTAATAATTAGTTATTATTATATTAAGTGACTGTAGCAGAATAACATAAGTCATTTAATTACGAGATAAAGTCAATTCTTTTTTTAAGAATACCAAGAAAAAACCCGTGCCCTATAAGAAAACACAAACGAAATACAAATAGCTTCTGCACTGTATAATTAGGATTATTGATACAGGATAAAAGTCGTCATTAGTTAATCAGAGCCTCTAATTAAAAATTACGTTATTTCTAATTTCGCGGTAGGATACATTTAGATAAAAATAGAAAATAAAATGGAGGTTGAAAACAATTGTTATAATCTCGCGCGGAAGCTATCACTCGGGATCTTAAAAGCCGTCTATTTCTGTCGCAAATCACTGTCATGAGATGACTGGACAGAATCAGAAGTGGGTCCTGGAAGGCGCAAGATGATGCTGTCGTGTAGCGGTTGTTTATGATAACATCACATGAACTCGAGGTAAATATTGTTCCTCTGCGTCTGCGCGATAAGCAAAGGGAACAACAAATCTGATAATATTAGCGTTATTGTTTTAGATACCAGTTTTAGGTTACCCTTCGTCTTCGGAGATTACTGGTGATTACCTGGAATTAGTCACTGAATTATAAGTAATCATTAAATCTCGGCAATTTGAGATGACGACTCAGGCCATCATTAACTTGACTTTGAAAGTTTCAGGTGATATTTAATCACTAGTGAACTCGTTGGGACTTGATTTGGTGAACACCTGAGTTTTCTAAAAGGAATATTTTGACTTGGAAAGGGTTGTCGAGTAAGAAAATTCCCCCAAGTATGAAAATATTTAAAACGCCAAGAAAAGGAATGTAGTTGTTGTTGTTATTGTTATTATTATTATTATTATTATTATTATTATTATTATTATTATTATTATTATTATTATTATTATTATTATTATTATTATTATTATTATTATTCAGAAGCTGAAACCTATTCATATGGAACAAGCCCCCAAGAGCCATTGACTTGAAATTCAAGATTCCAAAAAATATGGAGTTCATTAGGAAGAAGAAAGAGATAAAGGGAAATGCAGATCCGTAGTGGAAGAAAAAGAATGATAAAGCAAAGAGTACAAGAAGGCGCGACCACAAAGCAATGCGTATCATTGCCTCCTAAAGAAATCTCAAAAAGTGTATAAAAAAAAAATCACAGAGGACCTTGAGGATGACTGTATTCACACTATATTTCGTAAATAAATTCATCGCTAATTTATGTTTAAATGTGTGGCCTTGGAGACCGTATCCCGGTGAATATCGTTAAATAATTTCCTAACCAAATGAACGGTTGCAGTCCGAGGCAGGAATGCTGGAAGCCTTATTACTATTTTCCGCTTCGGTTCAAAGCATAAAAAACGCTTAATAATAAAAACCAGTAGATGAATATTCAAAGACCACTTATTAAGAGTTCCTATGCTGCTTTAACACGTATGAGAGAGAGAGAGAGAGAGAGAGAGAGAGAGAGAGAGAGAGAGCTTGTCAATTTTCCGATAATATCAGTTATCAAAAGCGAACCATTTGAATCATAGATATTTTTTCTCTTCATATTTTTTCTTCAATATCTAACTCGGCGTCTATTACCCGAATTTGTACATCTTATCAGCAAGTCATTTTGGTGAGTTACTGCCGAATTATCCGAAGGATTCGCCGCACGGAATGCACGACGGTCGTGGGGGACGTTCGTCCTGCCCTCTATCACAACCCCCATCATGGTTGTGCCAGGGATCCCGCTCGCTTAAAAGCACTGCCAATTGCAACCCTACGCGTCGAAAATGGCCGTGGAGCTGCCAAAAATGAAGGCCATTTGAATCCAACGGCTCCGATCTGATAATGGTCGCATCATCTGTATGCGCTCTTACCCTAAAGGAGGAGTTTTTTAACCTCAATTTTGTTCCTATTTTTTTTACACATTCGGAGGAATAAAGACAGTGGGCGGTGTCTCCCAAGTTCTTTAACGTTTTTTCTGATTTTATCCTCTTTACGTATTTACTTGCATTTACCTTTCAATCGTAAATTTATCCGTTTTTTCTTTTAGAGGATGAAACAGATGTTGAAGCACTATTACAATGCAGTGTATATACGTCAGGCTTTTATTCCCATAATATTTGGTCAGATCCTTGAACCATTTACCTCTCTAGGCTGTAAATTCGCGAATTCTCTTTTTTCCTCTGCGTTTCCAGAATACCTCGCTCACTCAGCCGAGCAATTGGTTCCCTTCCTCTCCTTTTTAAAAATGCAATTTTTTTCCCTTTTGTCCATTCCTTTGAGCAATCTCGGTTTCAGAAGCTACGAATCTGATTGCAAGTTGAAACCTGGAATCCACATTAGAATATTCCCAGCCATGTTTGAAAATCAGCCTGAAATGTCTTCATGATTGACTCCCATTGGGATGAAACCCAGGTCTTTCAAAATTGAAAGGCAGTGGCGCTACCAACCGGATCGTACAGGTTAACCTGTGTGGTCTTGTTGGTAGCGCCCTTTGCCATTCAAGTTGATAGACTTGGGTTCGATCCCGATGCGAGTCAAAAATTTTGTTAATGTCTTCATTTGTATTGCGTATCAAGCTCATAAAGATTACTTTTGTTGCTCGAGAGAGAGAGAGAGAGAGAGAGAGAGAGAGAGAGAGAGAGACGGGGATTAGACGAAGTGTTTGTTCTTGCTCCCAGTTTTTATTACTTTGGAAAACAAACTACGCAAAATCCCAGAACAAACATTTGGAAAAAGCATCCAGTGTTATGTGCTCACAGACACTTCTAATTTCTGTTCTTCGTTAATTAGCTCTCATGTGTAAAACGATAATGACTCTCATTAAATTCTGAAGCACAGTTGTCAATCACACGTAACACGGAGTTACAATAGCTCACAGTGTGTTGGGCAAAGGCCTAAGTGGCATTCCATTAGCGAGCCGAGGTTAGGTCTCGAAGTAAACATGGCCGACGCCGCTCGCTCCCAGTCGGGTGGGTGGCCAGGGAGGGTTCCTGCTCGTCCTGTACCTCGTTGTTGTTGTTGTTGTTTTCGTTCCTTTTCTTCGCTTTGTGCTGGTTATTTTCTATGTTTATGCAACGTCTGTTCTTTCTCTTCTTCTCCGCTTATTGATTTTTCGCCATGATTTCATTTTGTCTACCATAACCATCACAAAGTGTGTGAAAATTTTGGGTCATTTAAATACAGTAAAAACTTCAAATGATGATTTATTTTCAAACTTGAAAAGAAACAGAAAGAAGAAAGAAGTAATTCGTAAAACGCCGAAACAAACAACAAACCTCGTAAAATATACAACGAAGTCCTTCTTCCTGGGCCGAGTCGGAAAACCCGTGAATTATGGCGAATAATTAACACTCCACAAACAATTTGCAATTAAAATCATCCCTTTAATAGACCTGAGGTGTGGTACTCTCTTCGGGGATTTGTCAGCGGGAGATTTATTGGGTTAAATGGGCCTTATTAAATCGCAGACATGCTTAATGGCTCCAAAGCTTCCCGCACCAATCTATAATTAGTCTATCGTTTAACCGGCTTCTTGGCTTTCAATGCTCCTTTCTTTCTTTCTTTCCTTCCTCATCAGCTTCTTCCTCTTCTTCTTCTTCTTCTTCTTCTTCTTCTTCTTCTTCGAGAGAGAGAGAGAGAGAGAGAGAGAGAGAGAGAACTAATCATTGATGGCTGATTCACGCTAACGACGCCGAAATATTGAGAACAATAATATTAACGACGAATCTTGATGAGTTTTCCATGTGATACGAGTAATGATAACGTTGAATTAAGTATAAAGATAATTCAACAAAACTATGCTATTTATATTGAAAGCCGTGACCTCTTGACCTATCTCTTTTCTAATGGCCGCGGATGTTCTCCCCAACTAAAGAATAAGTAAATAAAGAAAATACTAAGACCTATAGAGCATTTAATGAATTTTATCAATACCAAATTTTAAAATGCCACGTAACGTATTCTGGATCGTCATTTTTTTATGTATGTGTGTAAACACGAGTGAATTTATGTAATGTGTGCCTGTGTAAAAGCATATGCCTTGAGCATTTTTTTAATTTCAATTTTTTTTTATTCCAGATATAATTTTCATTCATCACTCCGAATGAGCTATTTTGGTCCTAGTACTTGGTTGGCCTGTGGCCCACATCTGTTACTTCAACCTAATCCTTCGGGCCAGTCCTATGAGAGCTGATAGTCAGTTTACTGGTCTGGTTAAACTATTTTAGGAATAATAATAATAATCCCATATATATATATATATATATATATATATATATATATATATATATATATATATATATATATATATATATAAAACTATAAGGACATTTTCCCTTTCAGTTGTGACCAAAACGTACGCTGGATAAGAGACTTGACTCAAGTCCCCCGACAGTTGCTCTAAAAAAATAAATAAATAAATAAATAAAAAATGTTCAACGAATCCTACAGTATGTCAGGCAATTTTTTCTACTCTAAGAATGACTATATTTAACCCTTTTTTTCTGAGTCGCTAGCAAATTTAACCTCGATCTTTTTATTATGTAAATTATTTGCTAGTTTGGATTTTTACTTCTGCATTAATTTTGCACAACAATTTTTTATGACATCTAAAACAAATGTCTTGAAAAGCAGCATGAAATGTCAATGCTTTTATTTCTCTAATCTAAAGCAAAGGACCAAGTAATTAGCAAAGGCTAAACGATCGCGATATAAATCCATTTTAGAAAGTGAAACTTTCCTTGGTACATTTATATTTTAAAGCGAATGTCTGTATTCTTCATATTTTGGTGTTTATATAAATGACATTTGTTTTTATTCGGAAAAATTTGTATTACTTTTAAGTCCTTAATTTTATTTGAGTGTTTATTTTTTACTCATGAATTTGGATTACTTCTAAGTTCTTGATTTTATTTGAGTGTTTACTTCTTACTTATGAATTTGGATTACTTCTAAGTTCTTGATTTCATTTGAGCGTTTATTTCTTACTCATGATTTTGGATTATTTCTAAGATCTTAATTTAATTTGAGTGTTTTTCTTACTCATGAATTTGGATTACTTCTATGTTCTTGATTTTATTTGAGTGTTTATTTCTTACTCATGAATTTGGATTTCTGCTAAGATCTTAATTTAATTTGAGTGTTCATTTCTTACTCACAAATTTGGATTACTTCTAAGTTCTTGATTTTATTTGAGCGTTTATTTCTTACTCGTGAATTTGGACTACTTCTAAGTTCTTAATTTAATTTGAGTGTTTTTCTTGCTCATGAATTTGGATATCTGCTACTTTTGCCCATATTGCTGTTGTCACAACTGCACTTGATTTTGCCGATTCTGCTGCTGTGTTTTTGCTTTAAGCACTTCTGCGTTTGCTGCTGTTTGGGGGATTCTCCTGCTGTGACTGTTGTCACTACTGCTGCTGCTGCAATTGTTCTTGTGACCTTTGTGCTTGTCCTGTTGATGCTACTACTCTCACTTTCATTACTTCTATCTACAAAATGCTGAGGATGCTGCTACTGTTTCTGCTCTTGCTTGGTGCTACGTCTGCGATTGTTACTACCTTTTCTGCTATTGCTCCTGTTGCTTTGTTGGCAGCTGTAACTACTATTAAGTGAGTCTTCTCCTAATATTACTACTCATATTCAGCTGATTAACAGCAGCGTTCATGCAGTCTCCTCAACAGATTTTGTCGTAAATCAATACTGAACATGAATGATAAAATGAAATAAAATTTAAATTCGGTCCAAACAGAAAGAACAATTTTACTAGTTACAGTTTAGACATTCTGAGTGAGCAAATTCTCCTCAGAAAGGGCATCAAAAAACGGAAGAAACCAGGGGATGTAGTGTGTACCTTGTAATTGACAAAACTTTCAAAGGCTTTTATGTGGTGAAGAGATCGTGAAGTGCATGGCTGTCCAAAACAAACATGGTCCATCTAGAAAAATGTGCTAATGGATTTCATCCCTTAAATGATGACAGTCCCTCCTTTTGAAAAAGGGAGAGGTAAAAGAGACAGGGAATACTGAAGGAGGCAGAGAATTAAATATATACTATCTATCTATCTATCTAACTATATATATATATATATATATATATATATATATATATATAGTTAGATAGATAGATAGTATATATTTAATTCTCTGTTTGTTTATGAATATATTTATATATATAGGTACATATATATAAATATATTTATAAACAAACACACACACACACACACACATATATATATATATATATATATATATATATATATATGTGTGTGTGTGTGTGTGTGTGTGTGTGTGTGTTTATATATATTTATATATATGTACCTATATATACACATATGTATGTATGTGTGTATATATATATATATATATATATATATATATATATCTACAAACCACAAATATCCTTTAATATCTAATACGATCTACCTCGGAATTGATATATTTTCATACATGTAAACCGAAGGGGAATTTTGTAGTTGATAATAATTTCGTCCTCGAATCGCTAACGTCACTGTCGGTCCTGATTTCGTCCCTGTCCACTGAGCGGTGGTTCGATCCCATGAGAGGACGAAATTATTATTAACTAAAAAATTCCCCTTTGGTTTACATATATGAAAATATATCAATTCCGAGGTAGAGCAAATTAGATATTAAAGGACATTTGTAGCTTGAATAATTTATATGAATCAAGGTGATGTGATAATTATTTCTATATATATATATATATATATATATATATTATATATATATATATATATATATATATATAATATAATAGTGTGGGTGTGGATGTGTAGAGAGAATGGTTACGAATTCTCATTTTAATGTTCAAGATTACTTCAAATGAGTTGTTGTTCTAAGTACATCAGACGTTTTATTCTTTCGTCTGACCGTTGTGTACAGTTGTTACTTTTTATGGATTTCATAAACGGAAGTTTCGTAAGCGTAATAAATTTCTCCATTGCGCAGCTCAAAGCTTACAATTACACACCCCCGTTGTAGTCTCGTAATTGATGCACCCATAAATTACCTCGGTTGTCCCATACAAATGATTTGTGTGGCATTATATTACTGTATATTTCACATCTGATAGGCTGTGATAAATCTTAATTATTCCAAATAAATAATGACAGTGATAATTTATGTGAGTCCTGCTAATAGCAACAATTTTTAATAAAACAGTTTCGTGGAAAATCTGTAGGCAGGGGGATTGTCCAACTTGTTAATGAAATATTAAAATTAGTTTTGAAAAACATGAACCACTGTAGCAGAGCATCGCAAATTGAAAAAGAAAATTCGATTTTTAAAATAGGTTATAAGTACACAGTGCCGTCACAACTACAAAGGGCACCGATGTTGAGTAAAAAATCACACAAGATTAATCTAAGCTACAGCTCGAATAATTGCAGCGAGAATGATCGTAAATTTCCAGCATGACTCGTGATACCCAGCTCCAATTGGTCAGCCAGCATCCCCGGTTGCAACCCGATGCAAACAAATGCTTCCGCCTCACCTGGGAGAACAATAAAGATTTTTAAACGTCTCTTTCCAAAGCGACTGTGTCAGTCGTTGCAAGGCATCAGTGACAAAATCTGTGTCGTCCTCTCGAAGACGTCCGTGGCTGTAATTCAAACAGATATATAGCAGCCTCGCAAAAGCTCTATCATCGGAAAATCTAAAGACCCTTGGAACGGCTCCTCTCCTAATGTAGTTGTGAGGTGTAATATGACGCCGGTAATTGCCTCTCAGATGTTGTCCCTGTTTGATGTGTCATCTGTTTGGCTTCACTGTATTTGGAATTGTTACTTTCCTCGCTCTGTGTGGAAAGCTTCTAAACGAATTTGAGGATAACTTAAAAGATAACATAGGAAAAAAAAAGGAAATTATATTTGTATCTATTACTTTGTGTCAAAATTTTTACGATATTTACTGTAAATCAGATTTTCTTATTTACTAGCAAGTTGAGTCTCGGAAAGTGTCAGAGCAGAGTCCGCTGATGGGGTTGAGTCTTCGAATTTGGAAAGATGGGAAATCGTTGACCTGTTGCACTGCACAGTTGTAGAGTTTACCGTTTCCGTTTTGGGGGTCAGAACCCACTCGCATATTTTCCAGTTTTCTCTTTCCTTCTTTTATATCCAGTTTAGGCGAGTATTGAATTATCCGTCCCTTCACCCTTCGCAAAAAGGATTACCGTTCTCTTTAAAAACTAGCTATGTCTGTCAGTTTCCTTGAAAAGCTAGAACGGTGGCAAAAAGCACCAAGTGTATGGATTCCGAAAAAAATGAAAACAGTTACTTTGTTTCATAACGATGCAAAACCGATGTTGCTTTGGTAAAGCAGAAGGTGCTCAACTTCCCGTAAAGCTCACAAAATCAAAACTAATTTTAAGCTGTTGTAGAAGATATTGTTCGATATTTTACGCCCTTCTAGTTTCATTTTATTCCTATGCTTTCTTCACCATATTGTCGTCCTATGTCCACTACGTTTTATTGCCTTACTATGTCTTTATCACTTTATTGTTTATCTATTTCCTTTACGCTTTATTGTCTTTCTATGTCTTTATCACTTTATTGTTTACCTATGCCGTTTTCGCTTTATTGTCTTTAGGAAGTGTTTACATTATGAACGTTGAAAATGGGTATTATTGTTAATGTTGAATATTTTCAACCTACGCGTCATCTCTTCACGCATTTAGTTTGGAATGCGATCATTCTTAAATATTCTCTTGCCACTTCTGCCCACGCCTCAGATTTCATTTCTTGCTAACGTCTTCCTTGTTTTTGAAAATTTCTAATTCTTTAAGAGCCAAAAAGATCGCTTCTTTCGGGGTAAAACCTTATGTGATGTCCTCTCTCGTCTTGTTATATTTGGTCATGTGTTTTTCTCTCTCCTTATCTAACTTGTTATATTTGGATCAGGGCTGGAGGAGGACTTGAGTTCCCTAACGAAAATAGATGAATAAATAGATAAAGTAATATAAAGATCCTGATACCTTCTCTCTCTCTCTCTCTCTCTCTCTCTCTCTCTCTCTCTCTCTCTCATTTGTTGAGGGTTATTTTTAGGGTTAAGCTGAGATAAGGTTATTAAATCTCCTGTCCCTTCGGCCATCGAGTGTGAAAACCGCTCTTTGTGAAGACTTTGCTATGGCTCTATGCATATATCAGACATAAATATCAAGATTATCACCAACAGAAGCCCTGCAGATCTTATAACGTTTCTTTAAACCATGCGGAAAATACTCGAAGTATATGACTGGTCCTGAGATCACACCATTTCTTAAAGAAGAAGAGAGGGAACTGGTCACTTAATCCACATAAGTATCTGAGAAAGGACGAAGATCAGACGTAGAATGGCGAATGAAGAAGAGAGCCATTAAGAAAATTTCAAAGCTTGATTGTAAAAACAAAGAAATACTCACTGACTGGTGCAAGTAGGTTGTCTCTCTGGAATCAGTGTGCTACCTAATATGAGTGTATATCCAAATGGCCAACTACTATCAACATGAATTTCTGTAGCTCTTTTGAAGTTATTCTTTACCATTTTTCCCAAAATTCATCTACAACAAATTGGTATCATGGTATTAGTGTCAATATAACTATAAACAGGCGAATCATTAAATGTAGAATTTGGAAATCTTTGGACTGCACAGTTCCATTACTATAGAATGGGACACTCGTGTTTGGATTTTGGATTTTTATGACTGGGTAACCTCAGCCAATTTTTATGACTGCTTGGACCCTTTTATTGTACTTTACTGCACTTGCTGGTCGAGTGGCCCAGCATTTTGAGAAGCCATTTTCTCTCTTGAGTGCCAAGATGAGGAGGGTGACTATCTTCTTTCAAGAGTTTTTTTTATACAACTTAATAATCATTATTATGTCGGTTGAGAAAGTTGGTTTTCTCCAAACGCCATTGCTTAGTTTTATCGGGCTTTGTGTATCTATCTCATGTCCGTAAGGTGTGGAAGTATATATGAAGTATACATACACCCAGTTAATGTGTAATGAAAATGTTCACTAAGACAATTCTAAATATATATATATATATACTAGCCAAAATACAGTTCCGACGGCAATGAATAGTCGACGCTTTAGAATTTAATTCTAGCTTCGGTTTTCCCCAAGTTTTTTGTAATATCCCATCTTTTGAAAAAGTTTTATCGTTTCTTGAGAAGTCTAGTCCTCTTCGCTCGCGCTCTCTTTTTTTTTCTGTCGTGTGTGTTGTGTTTTGTGTGTGTGTGTGTGTGTGTGTGTCGTGTGTGTGTGTGGTGTGGGTGGGGGGGCGGGGAGGTTTGCGTAGTTTGGCTTGGAAAAAAAGCATTACTGTGTCTCCTGAAAGAACCTAAACTACACGAATGGAATATATAGGAATAATTTTCTTGCCCTCATTCTGGCTTTACAATGGACTGCTTTGAGGTCATTCTGCATACAAGTATAAACACATGCATAATTGCAAAGGAAAAGTACTTTATATTGTATCTATATGACTGTTTGGGTAAATGATCGCGATGACTGTTGATAAATAAACGTGAGATTCGATGAGTGTCTCGTAATTTATCAAACATTAAATTCCATGCTGGTTAGTGTTTAAAAGCGTATACGTGTATACATACATACATACATACATACATACATATATATATATATATATATTATATATATATATATATATATATATATATATATACGCCAACAGCTGCTATAAAACCAAAAGTGACGTGGCCGAACGAAAGCTCCCCTGGGTCAAAAAACTCGGCGAAGTCCCTCAAGACCCTGGAAGTCGTCCATGTGGAGGCGAATGGGGTGTGACAGCCACCCAGTTTACCAAAACGGAAGCCGCTCCGTCCTTTTGTCCGTATTTGAATGCGCTTGCCAGTTTTCTTCTCTTAAACAGTATCATTAGACTTCTCTTGGAACTATTAATTTAGCTGCGACAAAGGCACGGTCAGACAGGTGAGTGGCCGGTGCCCGGTTCTCTCTCTCTCTCTCTCTCTCTCTCTCTCTCTCTCTCTCTCTCTCTCTCTGAGGATCGCTCTAATCGGCTTACGTGGAAGTATATATAGTCCCTCCGTGCGAAAGGCCCCCATTAGCAAATTACTGACCCCTCTTAAGCCTTGCATTAATCAGATACGGAGTCCCAGACGTAAAAAGGGACACGTTGTTTGTTTTAAGAGAAGGGCGTTCGAGTTAAAACAGTCATTACCAAATTAGAGTCAATTAAGGTCAATTAAGAGTCTGCCAGCTAAAACAATTGCCGTAAAATGAAGTGGAACTAAGTTTCACATCAGCGTCTTAGTACCCTGATCGTACGCACTTCTATGTTCGATGTTCTCTGGAGTATTGTTAAACGCCTAGGCATTCATCCCTCCTTAGGTCTACTCACGCATACCCTAGCTGTGTGATAGAGACGGCATTGGTAATTGATCAGATGTCAAGAGAACGAAATGCCATTCAGTAGCAGAAAAAAGTGGTCACGACAACTTCTGGGTACAATTGCTACATAGACTCCGTCAAGATTCTTCAGCCTTTTTATTGAAAGACAATAGTCTAATTCGTATTTCCTGGCAAATACGTTATTCTAGAGCTTAAGCTTGTCTCCATTCACTAAGATGTTTTTGTTTCATGTAACTGTGAAAGAGATTGAATTTATTTTAGTATACCTGTTGAAGGAAAACCCTTTAATGAGAGATTTCAAGGTGCCAGTAGATAGCAGTCCATACAAATTCTTAGCTTTCCAATAACCGTTATCAAAAGCTCATTTTAGAGCAGAAAACAAAATAAATAAAGGTGGGGGTGGGGGCGGTACCTGCAGCGTGTGCTGTAGAGATAATAATTAACGTACGTTTGAAGGTTAATAAGATTCTGTGGGATCTAAATAGACCCAGATCCGTTACTAAGACAAAAGGGGAGAGGTAATCAATCTTATTTAGAATGGATGGGGAATACTTAATGTATACTTATGACACGTAGTCGAAACCTAACTTAAATTGAGTAATAGCTTCTCGCCTCGTAATTTTAGTTTTATTACTAGTCTGGATAAGATTATTTGAGTTGAAGGATTAATGAATCTTTATTGTTACGAGTGCTTTTTTCAGGCGCGTGTCATTAAAAGGAACACTTTCACTTCACTGACTCCTGAGAGAGAGAGAGAGAGAGAGAGAGAGAGAGAGAGAGAGAGAGAGAGAGAGAGAGAGAGAGAGAGCTGGTCTTTATGTACAAGTTTTAAGAACTATTAAAACACCAGGTATATGCAGTCCTGCTATTGCATTTCATGCTCTTATTTAGTTATGTAATATTACTTTTGGTTACATTCATGGTAATATTAAAAGCTAATAGAGTATGCTTTAAAAGTTCGATAAATAAACTTTCTGGAAAATACTTCCGAAGCTGTTTATGCTAATGCTGTATATGTATATTTGCAAATCACTATTTAATAATCATATATGGGTTGTTTAGATTTACAAACTAAGTCTTAGGGGTAAAATGTAGTTAAAGTCAAATAATGTAAATGACAAAAAATTATGGCAATAGGAATGAATAATTAGTAATGATCAACAACCCGCCTATTACGTAATTCAACATCTAAGCCCCTTTACGTAAGAGTTGGGAAATACGATGCATTTGAAATTCATTCCCCAGAACATTCACTCTTTGTCTCTTACATCCTTGACATGCGTACTGGGTAAATGCTCTTGGTACTTGAAGTCCTTCAGAGACTCCATCAACTTATAATGTGGTTACTCAGAGACTAATAAATATTTGTTTACAAACAGATATATGCTAATGACTGGAGAACTAAAATCTACCTGGTGGGTCTGAAGGTGATGGTTGAGACTGCAAAGGGAAAGGCAGTTCCCTAAGAATGACGTGTTTTTGTTGTTGGTTCCTTTTTGTCTGTTTCTTTCTGAATGTCCGTTTCTGTAAGGCTTTTTATTTCAGACATTTATTCAAGTCTACCATGACTGCTATACATGTTCACTTTTTTAGATTTTTGTAAAAGAAAACTATCGAGGTCTCTTTGTCCGCCCTTCGATCTTAACAACTAATGAGGCTAGAAGGTTGTAAATTGGTATGTTGATTATCCACCCTCCAATCATCAAACATACCAAATTGCAGCCAGCTAGCCTCAGTAGCTTTTATTTTATTCGAGGTTAAAGTTAGCCATGGTTGTGCGTCTGACTTCGCTATATGCCAACAACACAGACCGTAACCGGGCCGTGGCTTCATACAGCATAAACGCTGTACGGAAAACTCGATTGCACCGAAGTTTCTTCGGGGCATTTTTGCATGTTTTTCATTAAGATTTCCCGCATTTGTCAGTATTGAGCCGTTGATTTAGTTGTTGCACTGCTCGGTTTAGTACAAGTCTCTAATCAAACTTTTTATGGTATGCGGTACGTGCAGTCGGTACATTTATGTGCGCGTAGGTGGAAGCCGAAGGCAAAGTTAGATTAAAAGTCCTTATGTCAATTTGAAATAAAAAAAATGTTGATGTATACGTGATACACATATTAATGGTTGACAGTAGGCCGAGCTGTATTGCAACGGGAGGATTCCATAAAGAATTCTACCACGGACACCAGAAGCTACAGATGTGTTGCGGTAACGGTGTAGCAGATTAGCATTTATTTTTGTCATATTTTGTCAGAGTCATTCTTTGAGGAAAGGAGAGAAAGTACTAGAGAGGAAAAATATTCAAACAGGAAAATCAGAATATATTAACGAGTATACTTTTCTGCAAGGACAGGATTGGGCACTTGCGCGTACGCAAAACATATATGCCGTATATAATATATGTATATATATATATATATATATATAGATATATATATATATACTATATATGACTGGTAAACAATGTTCTGTAACACAGAATTCCATCTAATAAAAGGAGCCCATAAAAACACCAAAATATAGAGAAAAAAGTACTATATTTCAGAGACTGCTGTCTCCCTCTTCAGGTACCTGAAGAGGGAGACAGCAGTCTCTGAAATATAGTACTTTTTTCTCTATATTTTGGTGTTTTTATGGGCTCCTTTTATTATTAGATATATATATATATATAATATATATATATATATATATATGTATATATACGTGTATATTTGTATATATATAATGTATATGTGTGTGAAGCCTTTATGTATACAGATTTTATGTATATACATGCGTGTGTATGTATATATGTATGTGTGGTTGAATGTGTGAGTGCCGGAAATATTTGAGATTTCACTTGTTTCTGCAAGTTAGAATTCATATGAACTTGAA
Organism: Macrobrachium nipponense; assembly: GCF_015104395.2. Taxonomy (NCBI): domain Eukaryota; kingdom Metazoa; phylum Arthropoda; class Malacostraca; order Decapoda; family Palaemonidae; genus Macrobrachium; species Macrobrachium nipponense. The sequence goes on along the minus strand of NC_087219.1, from coordinate 53,868,301 downwards.
CCACTTTAAACCATCACGCAAGCGTGTGCTGTTTGTGGCGCTATCCATTGCAGTATGATACCACAGTATTTATAAAGAAATGTGCTATTCCTATAAGTTACGGCTCAGTGGTCTGGTCAGACTATTTTCGTAATTAAAAGCCTTTAATAGTAGAGCCAGGCGATGAAATTTACATTTATCATGGGTTGCAACCCTTCTTCGTATATAAATATGAAATTTTGTTTCATGGGTTGTTCATGTAAGGAAATTAGCCCAGATTTTATTCTTCTTTGGTCATTTTTGGACTTGACAGTCAAATGTTAATACAGTTGCGAAATCAAACATTCGATGAGTCAAACAGGTCTCATTATTTCTGCTATCTCTTTGTTTTTCAACGAAAGTTTAAATAAAAGAATTTCTTAATCATACAATCAAAGTTTTATCATTTTCACTTTATTCAGTGTTTTTTTTTTTCCCGAGAGCATTGGTTGTAATTCCCAACATCCATTTAATTTCAGGTGCTGATTGTCAATAGTGTAGACTGATCAAGTTCTTGTAACTTGTACTTATCCACATCTTGGTATTGGTTTGGCTATGAACTGCGAAGTTAATTTTCCAGCATTTGTTGCAAAGGCAAAATTTCACCCAGGAATAGCTTTTTGAAATAAATTAACTTTAAGACAAGGAACTCGTTTGTATTTGTTTCAAGGGCAAAATTTCACTTGAGAAACGTTATTAGGAAGGGGTTCCTTGTTTAGTTATAATTATGGCATCCTATGCAGGCACGGGGAAGACTATCAGCGTTCAGGAAGGGCATTTTATTAAAACAATAAGGGTTATTTCATCCAAAAAATGTTCAATAGAAAATTATATTATAATAGGGAAGCATATTTCATCCAAAGATGAAAAGCAATTTACAAAAAATAAAGAATACTTTATTAGAAAATGAAGGGTTTATCAAATAAAAGGGTATTTAATGTATGATTTGGTTCATTCAAATGTAAGTGGAGTTTAAATAGTAAGAAATATTCAAGAAAAAAGGAAGGGTATTTGATATGAAAATGTGAGGCATTTTATCAAAATATAAGAGGATATTTGGCGTAAAAATAGAGATTTTATGTAAGTAATTAGAGAGCGGTTTATCAATCACATACGGGGATTTTCATGGAAATATGAAATTATATTTTACTCACATAAAGTCAAGAATACTTGTATATTATATGAAACACTGAGGAATCGGCACGAAATCGAGATTTACCAGGTCCGTGACACACGAAGGAGAATCCCATGACACTCACAGGACATGGACCAGCGCTCTTGAGGAAGAAACGGAGGGATTTCATGGGAGGGAGAGAGAAGGGAGTGAGAGTATTATGTCAGCAAAAGGGAGAAGGAGAAGAGTCAGCATGGCAGGGCAGGGGAGGGAGAAAGGAGGCACGGGGAAGGAGGGGGAGAGGAGGTAAGAATGTCAAGTAGGTTCTCTCAGCAGGCATTAATATGGTCCCCACATGAACCTTCCGCTATCGACCCCGTCATCTGGGTAAAGTTCAAACCTGCGAGTGACCCTGGATGGTTCAGGACGGATTGGGGGTCTCCTACATAAACACTCCTTCACGACCAACGGACAAACACGCTCCTCCTCCTCCTCCTCCTCCTCCTCCTCCTCCTCCTCCATCTTTTTTCCTCGAAAATGTAAGAGGAGTAATGAGAAAATTGAAAAATGAATTAGATTTTATTTCGTTTTTGAACATCATAAACCAGTGCAATTACGTACAATTTGTGTAATTAACCTTTAGCAAATTTGTAAGCCTTGAAAGTCCATTGTAAGTCTGTGTTATGTGGAATTTTTATTCATGAAAAGTGAGCGACAGCCCAACAACGCCTGCTAGTCCGCGCAACTGTAAATAAGTATAATCCGCATTTACTGGAGTCAAAGAAAGGAACGTGGGGCACGCAGCCTCACCTCCAAAAGCTTGCTAAGAACCCTGAAGTCTGTACTCTTCGTGCGCCATTCTTTTTATATATATATATATATATATATATATATATATATATATATATATATATATAAATGTTTTAATGTGCGTATATATAATATATAAATGTATATATATATTAAAGAAACTAAAAAAGGTTAGCGAGATATGAGAAGTAATTATGCAGAGATAAGATCATGACAAGCAATGTTTATTCTGAGCATCAGTGCATGCATGTACTTACATCGCTGTGCCTGTTAATGTAGCGTTATCTCACGGGACAAAAACCGTGGCATTTGTGCCATAAATCTCTCTCAGCTGCGCGGAAGTACAAGGCACCTTTGGACCCAACAGATACCATTTTTATTATCTTTCGTCCATTGAGACTGTCCTCTGTGTATACAACTGACTCCCACTGAGTGATAAAAGATCTGAAGGTTGCAGAGGTAATCGGAAAGAAGAATTATCGTCAATTATTGGAGCTTCGTCGTGGGACTCAACATGCATGACGTACGTAGATGGGGCAAGGGCCAAATTTAGGGATATACGGGAAATTTAAGGGGATAGAGCTCTGAGTGGTGGACGAAAAATCCCTTTCGTTCCTTTTACTGTACTTTCTTTCATATTCTCTCTCTTCCATCTTACTTTCCACCTTCTAACAATTGCTTCATAGTGCAACTGCTTTGAGGTTTACGTCCTGTTGCACCTATCAACCTTTATACCGTCAGTTTCTATTTCAGCGCTGAATGGCCTCATAGTTCCCGCTGTTTGGCTTTTGGCCTAATTTACATATTCAGTTCAATTCGATAGACGTAGAATACTGCGCCGGTTTTGCTCTCGGGTCGAACAACGCTCACTTTATTTAAACTGTCCGAAAATGAAAACCTGACGCCATGGGTATGGTAATCAAGCCTCCTAAAATCATGGCTTCTATTTTTATTTCAGCGCTGAATGACCTCACAGGTCTCGGCGTTTGGCCTTTGGCTTGGATTCTGTATTCCATTTCATTCAAATGTTGCAACAGGTCTCGCATTGAGGGGCAATCGGTGTAGAATTTGATCCGCGAAAGCGAGCATTCAATTCAATTCAACCATAGAAATGCCAAGTAAAGATCTTCGTTAAATTTTTCAACTTGGAAGTTTAAACTAATAGTAACGTCTTATAACTGTTCAGAGACGCAGTTATTTTTTTGTTGTTTTAAAAAATGTACGCGATTTTCTTTCGGTCAACGACATGACTGACAATCTAAATGCATTATTATCTCCGTCACTCGGCTAACTGCCAGAGGAACAACCGATTCTAAGAATCGGATTTGTTAATGATAATGATAACAGTAATTATATTTTTTATAGTAATCCAACATCTAATAACTACCCCACTTTCTTGAAACATGTCGAGTTCGAGTGATAAGTGTAAAAGTGA
>NC_087219.1:53842424-53859924 GCF_015104395.2 Macrobrachium nipponense | reverse complement strand
CAGTAATTAATAATAATAATAATAATAATAATAATAACAATAAATGCGGCATAAAGGTGAGTTACCGACACAATGAAGGGAAGCCACCAATACAAGACCCATAAAGAAAGGAAGACGTATTGATTTCAATGACGATAGAAGAGTGACAACCTAAGCTGGAAAAAGCAGAATCTGGAAACCCTGACTGACAGAAGACAAATATTTGTCCATCTGATCGGCCAAGGACAGCCAAAGATAGACTCCGAAGAAAGAAACTTTTTGCACATACCTCCCGGACAAGTCAGTTAGAACCACCATCAACTCCGAAGGTCATGACGTAAAAGAAGGTGTCTGTTGATTATATATATTTTTTTCAAGTTTAATTGTTTCTCCCTCCTAAGGTAAAGTATTTTAAACTAATTTAGGATGCATCGCATGCAGTTAACTGTATCATCGATTACCTATATAAGAACCTCTGGTGTAATGCCATGTTTACCGTTCGTGAAAGTAGTCATACAAGTGAGCCGATTATTCTGCCAGGTGTATAAAAAGCGTTTCATTATATACCAGAACTGTTATGTTTACCTTAAAAAAATAAAAAAAAAAAAAAAAAAAAAAAAAAAAAAAAAAAAAGAAGAAGGCATCGTATTCCACGTTTGCGGAATAAAATCAAAGTCGTATAGTTAATTACGGAATGAAACAATATAGTTGGCATGGTTAAAAAAGAAAATAAAATTTAGCCCCAATTTATGGAAGGACCTGAGAATAGGACTTGAATTCTCAATTGGCGTTCTGGAATTATGTTTTGCTTGTGAATTCTTAGTTTGTCCTCTTCAGTGAGATACGTATAATGGAATTTGTTAAATTGTTTGTAGCTATTCAAATAGAACCATGGACCTCTAGATTTTATTATTAATTGAAGTTATTTATTTATTTTTAGATAGGATATAGTGTTAAGATGATATTCAACACTATATCCTAACTTTATAATCAATACCCACACTTGCTACGTGGAATACTTACGTATAAATTAATTAAGCTACCATACGCCTTGTTGTCAAGGAGTCCAGTTCCACATACTGCTCTGTGCTCTGTTGAGTATAATTAAATGGAAGAATATATATATATATATATATATATATATATATATATATATATATATATATATATATATGTATATGATTAAAGAGTCGAAAACACGGCGTGAAGTGACCTGGTTTGTATTCAAGTGAAACTAAGTTGTGAATTATGCTCCTGAATGTTAGTCGCTGGACGGGAATGGTTAAATATCAGAAAAAATGCGTGGGAAAATATATATATATATATATATATATATATATATATATATATATATATTATATTATATTATACACACACATATACATAGGTGGCGGAGTGGGTTAAGGCTTCACTGTCGTCCTGGATTTGAAGGTGTCGATGTTTCGTGCCCATCAACCGGCAAATCTATTATCACCTAAAAAAATTCCCCTTCGGTTAAACATATATGAAAATATATTAATTCCGAGATAGAGTGAATTAGATATTAAAGGACATTTGTAGCGCGATATATACATACATACATATACATATATATATGTATGTATGTATGGAGCCCATAAAAAGCCAAACTGGTAGAAATTATGGCGTTATATTTCGAAGACAATCGTCTTTCTCAGTTGTTTTTCGAAATATAACGCTAAAGTTCTTACCCTTTTGGTATATTTATGGGCTCCTTTTACTAGATGGAATTGCTTTTTAAGAGAAAATATTTTAGTCAAATAGATATATATATACGTATGTATATATGTAAATTTGTGTGTGTATGTATGAATGTATGTATGTAAATGTATGTCTGATGCCAGATGAAGTTAGAAAATGGCATCAACGAATGAATTATAACCTGATAATGAAGAGCATCGCAAAGTAGTCATGTGAAAGATCGTTAATCTTGAAAACATTATTACAATATTTGGTGGTTCAAGTTACATGCTAAACTAAGAACTCTAGTAAGCGTGCAGCAAATATCTTACCAAAAGCAAATAAGGGAAGGAGTATCTTGCGAGGTGAAATAAACAAAAATAAAGAATTCTCTCTCTCTCTCTCTCTCTCTCTCTCTCTTCTCTCTCTCTCTCATTTTGAAATGGTATACTGTCTATTCCTGCCCACTGTTTCAAAAAATCTATAAATCTCGTGGGTATCGTTTCGCCAACTGACATTATCAGGCGAGGAGGTGAGTGATGATAGTCGCCTGTGAACTAATTCTGGTCATGTGTGATGGACGGCCTCGTTCATTATGTCAACGTACCAATTACGGGATCTACCTTATTTCCATACATAGGGCCCTTTTCTTCCCTCAACCAGCACTTCTGAACGTTGCCCATTCGAGCCTAACCTGATCCGCGTGATGATGACGATGATGGTTGGGGTGTATCCCATACAAAGGGCATGGGAGTTTTTGTCTATTTTTTTAAATGGTATTTTGTTATTTGGTCAGGTTGTGGCCGATGGAATTGGCCCTTAAGGTTTTCAGAAAAAAAAAAACAAGGAAGGAAAGAGTATCGGGAATATTATTGGAGTTTCTTTATCCATTATATATATATATATATATATATATATATATATATATCATAATAATATATGACCATGCGATTTTAAATACGCATTATAATTATTCTCTCTCTCTCTCTCTCTCTCTCTCTCTCTCTCTCTCTCTCTCTCATTGCTTCTTTAATCAAAGATAGTAGCTGCTGACCCCAATATTTATTACATATTCTTTTTCACTCTCTTCACTATGTTCTCTCTCAGTAACTCTTCAGTGACTATTTCCATCTCTATCGCTTTTTCTTTTTATTCGCTACCATGTTGTTTGTTGTCAACTCGAATAATGTCATGCCAAAATTATTATTGCATTAGACAGGATTTTAAGGTATACTGTGATTTTTTTGTACAGAAACTGGAACTCCTTCTCCTGTAAAGCAAAGATTAAATTTCAGCTCATTGCCGACCATTTCACCCGCTTGAATATTTTATGCAATGTCGGATCTGTGGTTGCTAAAATGTGAAAATATTATCTGCATATTCACCTGGCCTTTTCTTATCCACTCGGTATTTGCTGCCGGTATCACCTCCAATTTGGTGGGTGACATTGTTTTTTGTTTGTATGGTGTTTTTACGTTGCATGGAACCAGTGGTTTATTCAGCAACGGGACCAACGGCTTTACGTGACTTCCTAACCACGTCGAGAGTGAACTTCTATCACTAGAAATACACATCTCTCACTCCTCCATGGAATGGCCGAGAATCGAGCTCGCGACCACCGAGGTGGGACGCCAACACCATACCAACCACGCCACTAAGGCGCTCTGGGTGACATTGTGTCTTCGTTTCTTGGCCACTGTTGGTACCTCCATTTGATTTACCCTCTCTGAGGATTTATGTTAATTATTTTACCGTATAACAAAGTACAGATTTACTTTGCAAGATTGAAGTCTAAATCTATGATCCATTGCAACTCCGATATGACACAGCAGAGAGGGTACGCTCTTCGTATTATGTACCTGATTATGAACGTGAGAATCATGAGCAAAGATAAATCTCCAATATAGTATGAACAATTAAGCATTCCAAGGATCATATACGAATTTTTAATTCACAAATAGATTCTTTTTTTTTATCATTTTCTTTTTCCGTTCCTTCAGAGATTCAGTTTGTCATTTGCCCCGTTTCATAAATTACCTGAACACCTTTGTCATTTTGTTTAGATAATACCTGAACACCTTTGTCATTTTGTTTAGATAAATCTTCTCCAACATTTTCCTTGGAGGATATCTGATCACCCACATTATTTCTTCGCGACTACAAAGTGTTGATGACTTTTATATATTGTCAATACTTGTCCAAGGAATCTGCCATCGCATTCGGCATTGTTCAACCAACTAGGTGAATGTAAAGCAATTGACCCTTGTGACATGAAAGTCCTACACTTTTTAAAGGGGAAAAGATATAGATAGCTTTTGACTTGAACTATTTTCAGTGAAACCATTTGCATTGCGGCTTCCATTCAATTGTTTTCTGAGGGTGAAGAGAATAAAAACAAACGTCAGCTTAAGGGACGATAATGTTTCGAAGATTATTGCTGGCAATCTAGACAAAAATTGGATATGAAGAAGTAAATATAAAAAGATCGTTAAACGATTTTTTAACAAGACGTCTATTGCCACAAGAGAAAAACAAGCGCTATCTGCGAGCCTGCCGTTTGTCAGAGGTCTTAAGAACCATAAATAAGATTATTTGCGTTTGGCTTGAAAACCTGAGAATCATCGAGTGTCATGTCCTGCGACAAGGGGCAAACATCTATGATGTTCGCCAATGAAAGAACATCCCGAGACGTGTCTCGCAGCTCATGCGGAGAGACAAACATAAGAGTCAACATGTTCTTGTCTCTGGCGGCGATCAGGTTTGTCTATCATCATCTTATTCATCGTCGTCGTCATCATCATCAGGAACAGACCCACCTCTCGTGAGAGGAGAAATAGGCTGGGATATTTGTAAAGCATCCCCGTTGCCGAACACTGCAGATGTTAAGATATAGTCTAAAAAATGCGACCAAAAAGGAGGTACTTCGACAGTGTTGCCCCCATACGAGTGAATAATGAGGTCTGACTTGCCAAGAGATAGCCATATGGGAAGGGCTTTCCTTCATCTACTCTTCCTTGGCGAAAAGAATCAGCTGATACAGTCTCTCTCTCTCTCTCTCTCTCTCTCTCTCTCTCTCTCTCTCTCTCTCTCTCTCTCTCTCGTTTATTCCCTTTTATATTTTATTCCCTGATAGTAAGAATCAAAGAAAGATAACTGGCGAGGGAATCACAAGGAAGCAACCCACTTCTCATGTCAGAGGTTTCGATGATAGATTGGATACAATTTTTTTTTTTCTTTTTTACAAGTCGCCTGTTTTGTTTATCACTAGGGCGCTGTTTTCTCAAATCACTAATGGGTTAGGCAGGCGAGATAAGGTGTTGTAATTGAGGGTAACAAGGCATACCTTGACCTCTGCAACGGATAGGGTCATCTCCAATTGGTTATCAGATTTAACTACAAGAATTTTTTTTATTATCATGTGTGTTGTAGGACAAATCACAGCTAGTGAAAAGCTGAATATTGATAGCTTTTAATATATTGACAGTTGAGTGGTCAAAGTCACTGCCTATCATTGCTTCTAAGAAACCAGGCAACGGGTGGAACCCTGCCGGGGGATGAAGCCCTTATCAATTAGATTCCCCCTGGATGTAAGTTATTGCCAGAGTATAATGAACTGGAAATGGAACGAAATTTGGTGCCTTAAATTGAATATATATATGTATGTATATATATATATATATATATATATATATATATATATATATATATCTATATATATATATATATATATATATATACATATACATATATATGTATATATTGTACCTCGAAAATGTGTCGAAATAATACGAAAGCTCTCGGTACTCCTCCTTTTATGTTTCCTGTGGCCTTCGCTAAATATATTGTCACATGCTATTTAGTGACATTTAAGCATATATATATATATATATATATATATATATATATATATATATATTTATATATATATATATATATATATATATATATACATATATATTTATTTTTATATAATATATTTATATAATTTATATATATATATAAAGAGAGAGAGAGAGAGAGAGAGAGATTCGTGCACGTGTGTGTATTTATATACTCATACATTGTCTACAGTGTAAAATATTTAATATCGGTAAATGTATGCTCACTAAATCTTTATGCATTCATTTACATTGACATACAATTCAAATATTGTCTCATCATCTGCCAGTTATCTGGCAAGAATTATCTGAAAACGAAAGGAACATCTTCATTTGGTTGAGCCACTTCACGTGGAATAATAATTGAAGATTTTAAGAAATTAACCTAACTTCAATTATATAATTATGTTGAAAAGGCAAAGCTTATTCCCGTAAGCAACCACGCTCTCAACAATTAAGCGGATCTTCAAGTTATGCAACAAGTGAATACAGAATGGAATATTCACATATGGCAAAGAGATTGCCAGCTAATTTTAGTTAAAAAATAACATTCAATTAAACAAACTTCCGGCAACTGGAAATATATATGTCGTATGATTTTAAACCTGTAGAATTTACTCTCTCCCTTTCGGGTCATCTGATAGGGTATTTAAGTTAACAACATCCACGGGCTCATGTGCTGGCGCGAACGAGCGCTTGCAGTTAAGGACAGATAAGAGTCACCCGAAATGTAATCCTGAACGCGACAGACATGGTCCAAAACACGGCCTTAGAAGGATCATATAGCCTCCGAGTCCTTATTAGGAAAAGGGGAGGATTGGAAACTGATTCTCAAGATTCTCTTCTTTTTAGAACCTCCACTTTCTCCTTTTCTTTATTTTCTCCTCTCTTCCACTTTCTCCTTTTCTTTATTTTCTCCTCTCTTCCACTTTCTTCTTTTCTTTATTTTCTCCTCTCTTCCACTTTCTTCTTTTCTTTATTTTCTCCTCTCCTCCACTTTCTTCTTTTCTTTATTTTCTCCTCTCTTCCACTTTCTCCTTTTCTTTATTTTCTCCTCTCCTCCACTTTCTCCTTTTCTTTATTTTCTCCTCTCCTCCACTTTCTTCTTTTCTTTATTTTCTCCTCTCCTCCACTTTCATCTTTTCTTTATTTTCTCCTCTCTTCTCCCTGGCTTTCCATCTCTAATCACCATTCACCATGGCTCCTGTTCTATCTTTCAATTTTCTCTCTCTTCATCTATTTCTTTTACTTTCATTCTTCTTTTCTTATTTTATTTTAATCTCCGTTCATGAAAGGTTTCCGTGAAAGAATGCAATAGAAACCATTCTGTATAGAAAAAGCACAAGATTTATATCAATAAATCTTTCCTTGAATGCTGACCGCAGACTATTGGATGTTTTATCATACGAAGAACGTAGATTATAATTATTTGGTATTTCTTTCCTGTGCTAAAGATTATTCACTGGATAGTTAAGAAATTTTTTTGCATTAATTCTCTGTGATTTCTTCATCTGCCACCGTCAGGAGTCACGTCTATCTATCTACACATTTTGTTTCTTGCACTTCTCTTTTTCTCTCCCCCTCTTCTTGCCGCTTCCTTCGGGAATCGACTAGCGAAGGGCACTTCGAGGTGGTCCGTGTCGTTGGTATAATGAAGCTCAGGAATATGTAGGTTTTGCAAAGCTGTTTCAAGGCTTTTCTTTTTCTTGTCTTTCACATCCGTCAGGGCAGTACTAGACAAACCATTCGATTTTGGATAGTATATTCATTCGGTTCCCTTTAAAATCGTCTATCATTACTTTTCGTTCATTTCCCTCTGGGATATCTTGGAACATCATAATGGCTATCAAAGTATGATTTGCCTCTGTGGTCGCGAGTTCGATTCTCTGCCATTCCATTGAGGGGTCAGAGATGTGTATTTCTGGTGATAGAAGTTCACTCTCGACGTGGCTCGGAAGTCACGTATAGCCGTTGGTCCCGTTGCTGAATAACCACAGGCTCCGTGCAACGTAAAAACACCATCCAAACAAACCATCAAATTGCTATTGCACAAAGCTACCTGTTATGCATAGCGAATATGCAGACGAAGATGAGAATGGCATTTGAAATCGGTACGTACCAGTTAACGCAGAAATATCGTTTGCGTTGAAAGGGCCTTTATTACAAAGACAGATGTTTGTATGGTGTTCTCTCACCACTTCAATTCTGAGGACAGTCGACACGGAAATTATTTTTACCTCGTTACTAATTTTTGTAAAAACAAATCAATAGAAAGAAGTTCTCTGCCAATAGACGAAATTGTAAACGATAGGTTACTTGGAGATAGAGACTAACTTGCTTGGCAAAAACGAGAGAGTTGCAATCAAAAATGGTATTAATAATAAAGTAAACCCGATCGAAAAAAGCTCATTGTATAGATACGTGCATCATCACACCTCATAATCGTAGTAACTCTTTCTTGTTCCAAACATTAAAAAATTTAAGGCGCAAAAATGAAAGAAAACTCTCGTATTAAATTTAAAGTAATAAATCATTACGGTAATATACCAAGAGCATTCGGAAACCTCTACCCCTACTAAGGTTGAGACAGCCTTACACACACACACGCGCACGCACACACACACGCACACACACACACGCACACACACACACAAAACATAATGTGCATATGTAGATCATGATCTCTCCCAAAGTGTGATAAATTGTTTGCCATTCACGATGCCCATATTTGGAGAAATGTTTTCTAAAAATTGCTGCGTAAATGAAGTGGCCTTCTCTTTGTATGATAATATAATTCTAATAATAATAGTAGACAGTCAATGAACATTCACGTTCTATCATAATCTTACGAAGGAAATTAAACCCTTCTGTGACAGAAACAAAATTATGATCTTGGCCTTCAGGGAGTTTTTTTTCTTTTTCCGCAAACCTTAACGTCCTCTGCCTTTTACACTAAGTTACATTTTTTGTATGCCGGAGCGAAAATCATTTTTAATTTCAAGGTGGATGACACTGTACCCCCAAGGAAAAAGTGGAATCTTACTTCCAAGTGGTAACACGAAACTCGCCTCTTGAACGAGTTTGTTGTAAAAGATAAATAAATAAATAAATAAAATAATTGTCCGAAATGAGGGTTGGTAAATATACGCCATTTGTGATTGTTTCTGTTGACATTGTTTACTGTTGCGAACTGTCCCATCTTCCAGGTGAGGAAACGTTAGCTCATATTTTAATCGAAGCTTCCAGTTGTAGCTATTGTTAGATCAAAGTGGTCTTGTGCCATACAAGCACGGGCTCTTGAGCCGTAAGCTTTCCGTTTGAACTTGAGGAGAAAATGGTTTGTCTAAACTTTTGTGCCTTACCGAGGAATGAATCGCTTCATTGCATGCAAGTGTTTCAATAATGTGCACGAGCCCAGCATCCTGTTTATATTTTTCTCTTCTCATCTTTCAGTCAAGATATCGCACTTTTATAAAGTTAATGGATAATCCGCATAACGCTGCTCCTGAATGCTCTGAAGTAATATTAACAGTTAAACACTTATTGTGTGAATGTCCAAGTACAATGAGCAGCGAACATCAAGTTTTGGAAATAAATCGATTAGTAAAATTTTGTCGGAATCAACATTTGAATTTAATCCAATTATGTATAGAGTTTTCTTCTAGATTGTAATTTAAGTGACAAAATATATATGTAATATTTATATATTTATATATATATATATATATATATATATAGTAGTACTATTTTAAAAATTGTTTCATCTACTACTTTCCTATTTCTGGACACATTTACTAAGTCGAAGGGCGCCCAAAAAGAAAGAAAAAATAAATAGATAAAACAATGTGATTTCCCTTGAAGACGGAGTACAAAAACGAAACTTCTTGACTGAAATGACAGACGAGATTATTATGTATGAGCTGCTGACAAATGGTATGACAGGACTATTAGATACCTTGTGGTTTATTACAATTGTGCGCTGGCGAGCTGCGTGCTGAGATGGGAGTCGATATGTCCTCGCAGGACTACCTCCAGATCTTAATCGGAGCCGGGGAGGGAATGGAGGATGTCCTTGCACCTACAGGGAGAAAAAGAGACGTGCAGTAGATTAGGGCAGAGAGAGAGATAAGGGGGTGGGGGGGTTCTGAGCAGGTTGCCGTGCGTAAATTAGCATTCAAAACTAAAAGGAAAAAAAGAGAGGAAAGGAAATGAGGAATGAGACGACAGCTCCAAAACAGATTTTGCTGTGTCCCTTTTCGTAGGTTTTGTATTTCATTTCCTCTTATGAAACTCCGTAACGACAAAAATACCTAATATCGGATACGAACCCAGTGATGTTATAGTATGTTTGTACACGGTATCATTCCTTATGGAGAGAGAATTTCCAAGAATTACGTTGGTCAGTGGTCAAGTATTTTCGAAATTTTCTCATGCATAAAACCGAAATGAATTCGTTTGCTGAAGCGAATGAAAATTAATTAACAAATCATCGGTGGTGCTCTGCGTAAGACTGCTAAATGATGATTATTATTATTATTATTATTATTATTATTATTATTATTATTATTATTATTATTATTATTATTATTATGATTATTATGATTATTATGATTATTATGATTATATGATGATGATGATGATGATGATTGATTATTATTATTATTATTATTATTATTATTATTGTGTTGGTCGCAAAGTTAATTTTGTAGATTCGCAAATGACTGATCCGAAGCATTTCTCAACAAGTGAGTGCTTATAAATGGAATAAGGACATAGTTAAAGAAGCTGGACAGCTCTTCGGGAAGAGACCAAACGGTGCCAGAAAGGAAGTTGCGAAGATGATGTAGTCCTGCCTGCGGTGCGCCAGGCAAGGTACCCCGTAGGAGGCAAGATCCATAGAATTTATTCTTTGAAGCTTGGTAGAAGGCACCTCTCTAGGAGGCAGCAACAAACAATTAAATATAGTAAAGTTTTCAGTTAGGTTGAAAAGTCAGGTTTCTTAACGATAAAGAGAGGGAAGGGGGAAAGAAATCAAGAAGCAAGGAGAGAAAGAAAATGCTTTGTCGTAGGCGGGAAAAGGCAGAGGAAACAAAGTCACTGACGGGGGAGGGAAAGGGCGGGGCTTTTCTTGACAGAAGCTCTGTAGCAGGTTCTTAAAAAAAAAAAAAAATAAAAAATAAAAAAAATAAAAATTGCTGGCATCAGGAATATCCGAAATATGCCTTGGATATAAAAGCCAGAGTTGTTTATGTAGGCTTCATTAAAGGCCTTAGAAAAATGCTGTTTTCCCTATAAAGAAATATATCAAAATAACCCATGTATAAATGTCTATTGTGTGTGTGTGATGAGTGAATACACGTAAAATTCCTTTTCCACTTACAGGGGATGGTTGGTCACAGCACGTATTTTGGCATGAGGTCCCACGCTAGGTGTGGCCAGCCACAGTCAACAAACTACAGGGTACAAAATTCATTGCTAATATCTAAAATGGCACAATAGGATTCAACAGAACTTGGCTAAGGCATTCTGGCTTGCTTGGAAATTATGTGATAGCAAGGAAAAAGTGTATTAATCCTTTATATTAACTCTTATTTTATAGAAATCCGTAGAGCCACAATGATCTCAAACTCTTAACAATTGTACAGAACGATCAGATCTGCTATATTGCAAAGTAACTCTTACTGTTGTAAACATCATATCCAACAATTGCAGTCTCCCGCGTATTACAATGTTTGAACGCTAACTAAATCACTGGTCTCTCTTGTGGTTGGTTTGTAACAAAATTTCCATTTTGGCATTGCATCACCCAAACCTGTAGGTCAAACAAAAAACCTCTGTTTAAGTCTTCATAACCGTAACAAAATTTATAATCCTGGTTCTCTCTTTTCCCTCAAATCACATTCTGCATTCATAAGAAAGCTCCTTTTATAAACCTTGCTGATTTAGTAACTTACCATTCTTCCCAATCAATCTGGCGCGCGGCGGGACCGAGCTTCGAACAGCCCCTCCTCTGGACAAAAAGTTCCAGAATGCGTTCGTGAAATGTTGCAACTCGCTGTTGCAGATCAAATCAGCGAAGAGAAACCACTGTGTAAATGATTAAGTCCAGCGACCGTGTGGGGGAAGAGACTCGACGGAGTTTATCTCGGGAACTCGAACCTCCAGAAACCCGTCTCAGGATATTCGGTTTTCAGTTACTAGCAGCGAACTAGCTTCGGTTGTCTTTGGTCGTTTTCTCTGTCTTGGATCCTAGTATAGTTCAGTCGTACCTCAAAACGATAGGTTGAATAATAACTTTAATATATATATATATATATACGTACTTACTTTTTTTTTATTTCATTCTCTTTAGACTTGTGCATCGTATTCTTTGGAACCTTACTTAGTAAGAATGCCGTTTTTATTTTGCCCCATTTTCATATGCAACTCTTTTCATTAAATATTATTATTATTATTTGAAGGTAAAAGACCCTCTCTCAAACATGTTTTGTTAAAGATGATGGCAGCATCAGTGGAATTGATTTTATATATGGTCTTTTCAATTCTTCTTCTTATTTCTCTTCTCGTCAAGGCTGATATTTGCTAATAGCTGGCCGATGTTCATATCTTGGTTAAAGAAATATTTTCTAAAATAATAATAAGAAGAATTGAAAAGACCATATATAAAATCAATTCCACTGATGCTGCCATCCTCTTTAACAAAATATTATTCATTCATTATTATTATTATTATCATCATTATTATTATTATTATTCATTATATTATTATTCCATCATCATCATCTCATCATCATCATCATCATCAGCATTCAATTCCATTCATCCTCATTCATTTATTAAATTTTATCATTTATTATCATTATTAATGCCATTATTATTCATTATTATTATTGATTATTATTCATTATTATTATTATTATTATTATTACTATATCGGTAGATGAAACCTATTCACATGGAACACGCACACAAAAGCTATTGAACTTGAAGTTCAAGCTTCCAAAGTGTTGGTTTCAACTTCCTACCGCAGACTCCACACTTCGGCTAACTGATCATGATACATAGACAGTGATTTTTTCATCGTTTGGGGGAGGTGCGAATTTGCAACATCTGAGCGGCATGTCACAACGCTAACAACCATAATAATAATGTATTAAGTAAAAGCCCTTGGAAGTATGGTCGTACAACAAATCGACCTCGTCCGTCGGTCTAAACGAATTAACCTCAGTCTTCGGCTATTACCTTTATGTGGGTTCTCTTATATGCGCATCCAAATATGAGATACAGACTCCAATAGCTGCTCTGCACTACTGACCTTTTCCTTATGATTATTGGTTGAAGACCCAAGAAGGCGGACGTGAATTTTTCTGTGTTTGAATCTCGCAAACTTCTTCCAGAGAAATGACTTTTATTTTATTTGTACATTCCTACTTCGAGTTTTACAGATGTCCATAAATGAAATCTGCCTCCTGTAAACATCATCTTTTATTTCCACCTTTTTAGTTTTCTGTAAAAGAAAACAATTGGGATAGCTTTGTCTATCCGTCCGTACTCAAATCTTAAAATTCACTAAGGCTAAGGGCTGCAAAATTGGTAATGTAGATCATCCACCCTCCAGCCATCAAACACACCAATTTGCAGCCCAGTAGCCTCAGTAGTTTGTATTTTATTTAAATTGAAATTTAGCAACGCTATAGGACAGGCCACCACATGGCCGTGGATAAAGTTTCATGGGCCGTGGCTCATGCAGCATTATACACTGTACAGAAAACTTAAGAAACTTCGGCGCATTTTTTACCTGCTCTCTTTTATTTTTTAATAAATGTGCGGGTGATAGGACTTTCAATGATATGTGCTTTCGCAAACCAGATCTGAGTATAATGTATATGTGTATATATATATATATATATATATATATATATATATATATATATATACGTATATATATATGTGTGTGTGTTTGTGTGTGTGTGTGTGTGCATATAGTAGCGGGGAATCTTGAAGGTTAGAATATTTAAAGTCTGACTAAACGAATACAAGAAGTGAACTTCAGAGCTAAGAATGAATTTACGGGGAGCAGTCACGCAATCGAGTAATCGAGATGTCTTATTTCCACGCAGTGAATATGGAAGGCATTATCGGCCTTTGGGGAATCACGGAGCCGACAGTGGAATGGAATGACCTCGTTCCGGGATCTGGGCGAACATTGTTAATATTGCATCATAATTGTTACAACTTACACAAGACATTTTGGAACCGTTAGTGAAAGGTTTGCTTATGACGCAGGAAAATGCTTGCAAGAAGGTGGCAAACCGTTTGCTGCCAAGAAATCAATCTGCTAACGAAACCATTACGAACAAATTTCAATTCTTATAGTTTTAGTTGTTAATATGAAGGTCGGTTGTTGTTGTTGTTGAAGATTAAGCTGTTTTTTGCTAGCACGGGCTCTTGCTCATAGAGCAGCCCGTAGTTGTTTGGTTTATAAGTGGCATGGTTGGTATGGTGTTGGCTTCCCACCTCGGTGGTCGCGGGTTCGATTCTCGCCCATTCCATTGAGGAGCGAGAGATGTGCATTTCTGGTGATAGAAGTTCACTCTCGACGTGGTTCGGAAGTCACGTAAAGCCGTTGGTCCCGTTGCTGAATAACCACTGGTTCCATGCAACGTAAAAACACCATTAAACAAACAAACAATACAAGCGTTGCATTTATGTTAGAAAACTTGACTCTCTCTCTCTCTCTCTCTCTCTCTCTCTCTCTCTCTCTCTCTCTCTCTCTCTCTCCTTAACTACAATATTATACGTAAATCAGGCAGTATGTTTAACAAGTAGGTAATGTGAACTATATTATAAAAATGAAAACGAAAAAAAACCAACTTTTTTTTTTATGGCTTAGACAACAATCGTGGTCTCAGCAGCTCTTTTCCTCTCTTACTGTATCTCAAGTCGTCTTCTTCCTGAGAACCTCACGGCCTCCTTCCAACTCAGCAAGACATCCGGGTCTGTTCTGTCATATCCAAACAGGAGCCGTGATAAAAACATCGATATTTCATAACTTGGAAGGTTGACTGCATCAGATTAAAACAAGACGGTACATTCGCCTACGCAAATCAGCGTAAGAATATGCAAGATGCGAAAGATGCACGATATAAGAAATCTAGATATATATAATCATTCTAAGTCGTTCACACAAAAAGTGGTAATTCTCTTTTAAAAAGTATTATCCGATTCTGTCAGATCAATTACAACGGTAAGTAGACACTGACAATGCAGGGATCTTGGAGCCCCATCTGGTCATTCTCTCTCTCTTCTCTCTCTCTCTCTCTCTCTCCTCTCTCCTCCTCTCCTCCCCCCTCTCCTCCTCCTCCTCTCGCTCTCTCCTCCCCTTCCTCCTCTTCCTCTCTCCCCTCTCCTCCTCCTCCTCCTCCCTCCATCCCTCCTCCTCCTCCCTCCTCCTCCAAACGAAAAAGTATTTGGTTCATTCATTATTTTTTTACGGAAGTTCACGATACACACACACTATATATATATATATATATATATATATATATATATATATATATATATATATTATATATATATATATATATATATATATATATATATATATATATATATATATATATATATATATATGTATGTATATATATTATATATATATTTTATATATATATATAATATATAAATATATACACATACGAATACATTATATATATATATATATATATATATATATATATATATATATATATATATATAGTGTGTGTGCGTGCGTGCATAATGAATATTTCACTAACCTTTTGTTTTTGCAATGCCAAACACGCTTCAGCGTACATGCGCGCACACGAGCGAAGACAAAATAAAATAGCAAACAAATAGATACAGACTAGGTAGAAAATATATGAAAGTCATAGTTATAAACACCCTTAGGTCACAGGACATTTTCGCCAGTTACCTAATGATGCATTGTAAACAAGGCGTCTACCTTGACCCGTAACCCTCTAACCAGTGAGGGAGTTGACTCGTAAAATTTCACAAATTGATCATTAATACCGCCCTGTAGTGTAGAATAAAACGTGATTTACCCTGCACTAAATCGTGAAATATTTACGCATTGCTGCAGTATGACCTGCCAGGAAAATGTTATTCAGAAAGTCTTCCTTAACCCCATAAAAAAATTTCGGCTGAAAATGTCTTAAACGGATAATAGATATGGTGAAGAACGATTTACAAGGAATTCCATAGTCTCACTGTGTGATGAAAAGACTTTGTTTTTATGTATAATCCATTTTCCTTATAATATAAATTGACATGTGAACGGATCACTAAGATTGTTAACCTTCCTCATTTCCTTGCAGGTAGTTCATTAACTGTGTAACCTCTTGGTATAACGCCCTCATCCGACAGCTCACAGACCTGTCCTTAGCCTTATAATGGAAGTAAATGGATAATTTGTAAAAGTATGTTTCCTTACCTTTATTGCCCGACAGAATGAGTAAGCATTTCACAAATACAAACCCAGGTGCAAATTATGTTATAGTGAACAATCAGTGTACATTTTCCTACCGACTCTCGATGTAACGCAGAGAGAAAAAAAAAATATAAAGTACAAACATTCCATGTCTAAGAAGCATTATGCAGGGTGTCCATAAGGTGCCAGTACCATTACAAGTATTTATTGCTCAGAAACCAAATAACGTAGAATAATGCTGTTTTTTTTTTAAATGAAGTGCAGAACATTTTGAAAAACTGCATTACTCTATGTTAAATGGTTTCTGAGCAATAAATACTTGTAATGGTACTGGGACTTTATGGACACAGTGTGTGCTTCTGAACAGTTTTCTCGCGACGTTCGGAAACACACACACACACACACACACACACACACAGATATTGGGTGGACATAGTAGGCAGTATTAAAGAAATATGGTGTTTCTCGAGTCTCCCTTCCAGTGATATAATTAATTGGCGATGATTTTCAGCTTCCCGTTTTTCGAACATAATTCTATATTTTGATAAAACTAAGTAAACAAGAAAAACATCTTCCTTATGAATTCCTGTGTTACATTTTTTTTTTTTTTTACCCAGTTTGAGCATTGCTCATTTGTTGTCAATTGTCACTACAGAATAAATATAAAGGGAATTCAGTCAGTGATGTTTCCCAGAAAATGTTTCAACCATACTCGTCAAGAGAGAGGTGGGGGGGGGGGGGGGGGCGGTGTTCGTTTGTTATTACAATATTTTTTGGCCAAAAACGGAAAAGAGCGGAGGGCCCTGTGTAACAAAAAACTTTTTGTAATGTACTGAGCCGTTCACAGTACCATCGAAAGTATTTGGCTGCAAATAAAAATATATTACACATAAAAATCAAGGATTTTTTTTCTTCTAAAGAAGTTTACGTGTTTTTTTTTTTCTCCGATACCCTACGCTAATTAGAGGAAAACGGTAGTAATAAATCCTTGCATTTTTTTTATAGTTCATCGTACAACCTAGTAAAATAAAAGTACAAAAAAGCATCAGGTTGAATTGAGAAGCGGAAGACCTTCCACTTCTGTCATCGATTCGGGGAGATATAGGACTTGATTCTAAGCTGCTTAATCAATAATAGCATTCGATCCAACAACCGGACGAAAAGAAGATTGAAGGCGATATTCTTATCGGCTGACACCGGGAGATTTCAGCCAGATTAGATCTTTTGCCGATAGATGGAGCTGATTTAACCATTAGGCTAAATGTCCATTCCGTTCTTTTCGTCTTTGTGCGTGTTTGTTCCTTGGGGATTTTCAGAGGTAAATTGCGAATAAAAACAGGCGGTTTTATGTCCTTTTTTTTTTGGATGTGAATGTTTTTTATTTGTTCTTCGTTGTCACTGTATCTTCTTCATTCAAAGCTGTTCATGACTCCAGGTGAATATGTTCCTTTCTCAAATGAACTCTTCATAAAGGATA
>NC_087219.1:53827424-53837424 GCF_015104395.2 Macrobrachium nipponense | reverse complement strand
CGGAAGGATCAGCTTAATATGGTTGATACCTTCAATGGTGATTAAGTGACGTCTATCGACGTTTGCCCCTCGGGGGATTCGATCTTCCCGTATTAGGGAGATTTGAGCGCCAGAGTCGTCGTAGGCTCTGACGTGGCTTGGCGGATAATGGCTTTGTAGGGGTGCGACTGTTATAGGGCCCTTAGCTTGGGGTCCTAGTGAAGAAGGATTAGTAACGGCCATTGCGATGGCGGGAATATTGTGATTTGCGCACCCTCCATAGTTTGCAGACATGTGACCCTTGCGGCCACAGTCTCGGCAGAACTTGTTCCAGAACCTCTTCCGTGGCACTGGACGGTAAGGCCGAGATGGCCCCACAGGTTGCGAATCTGTGGAGTCACCAAGGCTGGCAGTGTGCTCTGGCACAGGTGAAAAGTCCTCTCTGGCAGTGATTTGAGGTAGGGAGGTTAAGGAATCCTCCGTTGAATCACCCTCGGAAACAAGTCCGGGGTTAACTGGTGGGCTTACCTCTTCCAAAGTGGAGGAGGTAGGCGGTAAGATGGTAAGTGGCTGAGATGATGCGGAAGAAACTTCGGGCTCTGACACTGGGTCAGGGCCAGGTTCACAAATAAAAGGGATGTCTGGGACATCGGAGGCACTAGCCTCTGAATCTAAAACTGATGATTGATTATGAGGCATGCTGCAGGGATCCGGTGCATCTGGTAGTGGGAGCTGCGTCCAGGGGGGATACGGCTTAAGTAAATCTCGGCCCAATATCACCTGATAAACATCATGAAATGGGTCAACTACGCCCAGGCGGCACAATGTGGTTTCCTTGGTCACCTGGTCCAGAAAGGGCATTTTTACATTCAGAAGGACCGAAGGAACAGAATAGAGGTTACCGTCAATCCATTCAAACTGAATTTCTTCATTCGTTTGGATTTTGGCACCCCTAGGCAATGCCTTTCTGGAAATAAGGGAGACCTGGGCTTCGGTGTCGGCCATGACTTGTACCCACTGATAGGCCGTAGGAGACTGTTCATCAGGCAGGGCTACATGGTAGCCTTGGAGAAGTTCACCCTGGAAGCTCTCCTCCCAAGGTAGAGACCGACTTGGGCACTGGTCGGAATCCACAGCATGCCCACGCACACAACAAGTGGTGCAGAACCTCTGCAACCACCTCTTACCGGGAGTCCAGCTCATGGTCTGGGGCTTAGAAACTAGTCGAGAGATTTATTCATCTCTGAGAGCTAGCTCATGCTTTCCTCTCTTTTTCTCGTGCCTTTCCTTTTCTGCTTCTTTTTTCTCCTGTCTCTTCTTTCTTCCTATCTTCTCTTTCTTCCTTTTCTTGCAGGCGCGCAGCAGCCTGCTGTGCCTTTATCCACTGGTCAAGTGCTGGTCCAGTGTAACCAGCCTCCTTGCCCACAGTTTTGAGGGCTCCGAGCTTCTCTAGCTCTCTGGCAAAGAAGTCGCGGGAAGCAGGGGAAGACATTTCCCTTAGGCTGCAGTAGAGGCTCGGAGGAAAATGAAAATAATGGCCAGGAAAGTGTACTGAATGGAATGGGAGTGCCTACTGTGGAAAGTAGTACTCACTTGGAAATGGGTTCTGCAATGTGGTAATGAAAAGTCTGAAAAGACTGGGTGCTCGGTGGCACTTTGTGAATGGCACCTTCTGATGAGGTGAAAAAATCGAATGAAGTGTGCGGCGTACGTCACACTTACGGGCGTTCCCAACTTGGGAGACGTTGGAATGGGCTACCTGTAGGTCCAATACAGGTGCACGGCACTTATGAGGAGGCGTTCCTTGGTTCAGTGATCCAAAATGGTGGATACTCTAATGAATGCGCGTTCCGTAGGACGGACACGCAGGTATAGGGCTACCTGTACGTCTGTACAGGTGCGATGGCACTTCAGGAGGCGTTCCTTTTGGACAGCACTAGTAGTGCTGGTATTGCGGCACTTCGGGAGGCGTTCCCTTGATTGGTCCGAAGGATCACTGATCCTTGTACATGGACATCAATGGATTGGGCGTTCCGCAAGGACGGACACGCAGGTTTGACAGCACTTAGGGCTGGTATTGCGGCACTTGGGGAGGCGTTCCCTTGTTGAGTGTTCCGAAGGATCACTGACCCTTGTACACGGACACACTAGTTACTTGGGCGTTCCGTAAGGACGGACACGCAGGTTTAATGGCTACCTGTACGGCCTGTACAGGTGCAATGGCACTTATGGAGGCGTTCCTTGGAGCACTGGTATCGTGCTGGTGTGGCCCGGACACTACATGCAGTATACTTAAATATACTGAAGTGAAATGGCACTGCTCATGGCAGAGGGTAATAGTGGAGGAGAGAAAGTAAAAGGTGGGAGTACTTCAGCAGCCAGTCGATGGACAGTGTCAAGAATTAGTGGCACTGTAAAATGGTAAGACCTGACGTGCACTGGTGGTGGCCAGTCCTAAACTGGTAACGACTTCCCTGTCTGGAAGTAATGAATTTGCGTGGCACACTGTGCGAATTGTGCTTGCGGTATACGCAAGTCTTTCGTGATAAAGAAAATGAAAAGACCACTCGGGCAACGACAGGTAATGGAAATTTTAGAAAATCTCTGTCCCTCGCTGAAGTACTCGATAAATGAAATAAATAAATGCTTGCAAACTGCAATGGACACAGGCGCGTACGTATCACGCTGTGTAAATGAAAGACACAAGAGACTAAAATAATGTTAATTCTGCATGCTATAATTAATGGTAAGATGTAGTACTCTTGGCTTCGTGAATAATGGGTTCTGGTTTTCTCTCTCTCTCTCTCTCTCTCTCTCTCGGAGAGGGTGAAAAATGATATATGAATGAACTCCCTTATATTGAATTGAACTACTAATGTTAGTTTAATATGACGCAACTTGCGTTAAATGATTTACTTACGTTAACATGAAATGAAAGAATTGCTGTGGATAACGTTTTATGAAAATGATAACGCGCTCGTGGTGAATGATTTTTACGTTACTAGTAGCGGCTCGCGCTTCTGAAATGATTTGCGTTTCAATATGAATTTTACAAAGACGCGTTTTACGTTAACAATTCTTGTGATTTACTCTACTTTTAAGATTTACGTTAACTTTACGTAAGGACAAGTGAAAATGACTCTAAGGATTTTAAGATGAAAATGTTAGCAAACACTTGTGAATGAGGTTACGTTAAGTACGAAGGGAAATGAAATTTTCGCTCAGCGAGCGAGTGAGCGATGCGGCGTGAAACGTGTGAGCGAGTTGGGTAGTGCGGATAGCAGAGATGGCGAATCAGCTGCTTCTCTGTAAATGCGAGGCGATTTACAACACGAACTTTTAGTTTCTTATTCAAGGCGAATTACGTTAATTTCTCTGGCAGAACGATAGATACTAGTACCGAGATTGATATTATTTACGTTAAAACTTTGAGACTTACGTTACTTTGCTTAAATTGTTTAGGTAATGCTTAAAGAGATAACAAACATGGCTGCCGCTGTGAGTGAAAACGAAGGCTGGTTGAGACCGCGTAGGCGCGCAAGTGCGCGAAGCTGAATTAAGCTGAGAGGTAAGCGGTTACCAACACTTGGAATGAAAACTAAGTTAAAAATGAATACCCTAACATATCACAGACAAAAGAATTGTACACTTCTTTTGCCGTAACTATTAGTAAAACACTCCTAACTAGCTAGGCTTTCTAATACAGCAATAAACCCTGGCAAAGCACTTCCTAGTTTGATCTGGTCCTTTCTGGCATCTATCTGCACACGTGTTAGTGTGAGCTCCTACGACAACAATGCGATTTACAAAATAACAGAATTCGCTCGGCGCTCTGGCCGTTACAATAATAAGATTTCTACCTTCACATTTGTTTAAAACACTTCTACAATAAAAATACTTAAACGTACCTTAAGCTAACATTGGTTATAGAATAATCATATTAATGAATGGAATACCTTACCGTGAGTCAGTGTCTTTTCTCCCGCTGCAAGTGTGCTTGATTTACTTTTTGTAAAATAATTTACAGTTTACGTTTTACAACGGATAACGCGATTTACAAGCTTTTTTTAAGCAAGCCCAGATTCGATGCTGGCAAGATTCGCCACTTTTACGTATTTAGCGGCCTTGAGAGAGGCTAGATATGTAAACGGAAATAATTGAGGGATTTCAAGAGGGAATTGCTTTAACTTACCGTAAACTGATAGTTATTGATAATTTCTTTAGAGGGAAGGTCGCCAGAAAACTCAGCTCGTTACTTTACAGCTATTTATTTACAAAAAGGCCCGTGCTGGCCTGGAGAAAAGGTAAATGATGGCTCCAACTGGAGTAATTCAAGCTGGTTTCATAAACTTGGGTAATGCACACTTGCGGGCAGAGAGACGGCACGTGACTCATGGAATCTGGAAAAGAATCCCAGATTAAACAAGATAAAAGAAAAAATTACTTCTTGCTTTGATTAAGGCTGATTAATTCTCTAACATTGGGGGAAGTAAACTCGAATGT
This sequence comes from Macrobrachium nipponense, assembly GCF_015104395.2. NCBI lineage: Eukaryota > Metazoa > Arthropoda > Malacostraca > Decapoda > Palaemonidae > Macrobrachium > Macrobrachium nipponense. The sequence goes on along the minus strand of NC_087219.1, from coordinate 53,832,942 downwards.
TTCACTGAGGTATGCACGAAAGCTTGGTCTTTAACAAGTCACAAAGGGAAGCACGTGGCCCGATGAGGACAAAGGGCTTTTGATGTAGAAGGGGTAAAAATGAGAATTGAAAATGGATTTAGCAAGAGTCGTATGGTAGTAAAAGGTGCTGGGTTGAAGTTTACACTCTTAGACGTACCTGGATGCATTATTCAGTGTATCGTTGTGGAAGAATGCAGCCTGACTTTCATTCAGGTCTGGGGTTCGTGTCCGCCAGTACGCCGAGCCAATAGGCTTAAGTTTGGGAGGCTGGCCTTAACCTTACCTTACCTTACAGACCTTACATCTTGTTCGGGTTGCCCCAGGTCCCTCAGTGTGAGGCACCTCTAATGTCTACCAGAGAGTTGCTAGTACATCTTCCGGTATATTTTGCATCTTCCAATCTTGGATGGTCTGGGATGCAGTTTAGATATTTGTCGAGCTTATTCTTAAACACATCTACGCTCACTCCTGATATATTCCTCAGATGAGCTGGCAACGCATTGAATAGACGCTGCATTATCGATGCTGGTGCGTAGTGGATTAATGTCCTGTGTGCTTTCCTTATTTTTCCTGGTATAGTTTTGGGCACTATTAATCTACCTCTGCTTGCTCTTTCTGATATTTTTAGTTCCATGATATTTTCTGCTATTCCTTCTATCTGTTTCCATGCCTGAATTATCATGTAGCGTTCTCTCTTCTCTAGACTATATAATTTTAAGAATTGTAGTCTTTCCCAGTAGTCTAGGTCCTTAACTTCTTCTATTCTAGCTGTAAAGGACCTTTGTACACTCTCTATTTGTGCAATATCCTTTTGATATTGTGGGTACCATATCATATTGCAATATTCAAGTGGACTACGAACATATGTTTTATAAAGCATAATCATGTGTTCAGCTTTTCTTGTTTTGAAGTGCCGTAACAACATTCCCATTTTTGCTTTACATTTTGCCAACAGAGTTGCTATTTGATCATTGCATAACATGTTCCTATTCATTATCACACCAAGGTCTTTAACCGCTTCCTTATTTGTGATGGTCTCATTATTAGGTCCCTTATATGCATATAGCTTTCTTTCTCTGTCTCCATAATTTATTGATTCAAATTTATCAGAGTTAAATACCATCCTATTTACCTCTGCCCAATCATATACTTTGTTAAGGTCTCTTTGTAGAGCGTTCCTATCTTCATCACAAGTAATTTCTCTACTTATTCTTGTGTCATCTGCGAAACTACTCACTACCGAATCCTTCACATTATTGTCTATGTCTTCAATCATAATAACAAACAGTATTGCAGCTAACACCGTACCTTGCGGCACACCGGATATTACCTTGACTTCATCCGATTTCTCGTCGTTTGCAATAACTATCTGTTTTTCTGTTGTGTAAAAATTCTTTTAACCATCTTCCTACTTTATCCACGATATTGTGTTTTCTAATTTTCTTCGCTAATATATTATGGTCTACTTTATCAAAAGCTTTTGCAAAGTCTAAATAAACCACATCTGTTTCATTTCCGCTTTTCATATTTTTGAATATGTTCTCACGGTGGACTAACAGTTGGGTTTGTGTACTTTTTCCGGGTACGAAACCATGTTGTCCTTTATTAAACAAATTATTTTTTATTAAATGTTTCATAATATTTTTCTTCATTACCCTTTCATACACTTTCATAATATGTGATGTTAGACTCACAGGCCTATAATTACTTGCCTCTAGTCTTGATCCACTTTTGAAAGTAGGGGTAATATATGCTAATTTGTGCTCATCATAAATCTTGCCTGTATCTACACTTTGTCTTAATAATATTGCAAGTGGCTTTGCGATAGAATGAACTACTTTCTTTAACAAAATAGCAGGAATTCCATCAGGCCCTGCAGCAGCTCCATTTTTAATTTCATTAATAGCCTGCACAATATCAGCTTCATTAATATCTATGTCAGCTAAATATTCACTATTTTCATCCCTTACTTCTATATCATTATCTTCATTATCTATTCTAGGGGTGAATTCTCTCTTATATCGTTCTGCCAGTATGTTGCAAATTTCCTTTTTTTCATTCGTTAATCTCCCTTCAATTCTCAGAGGGCCTATTTCTATTCTTCTTTTATTCATCTTCTTCGCATATGAGTATAATAGCTTGGGGTTTTGCTTGATATTTAATAGGGTTTTTTCTTCCAAGTCCCGTTTTTCATTTTCTTTTGATTGTATAATCTTTTGTTCTGCATTTTCTATCTTACTTTTTAGTTCTATAACTTTCCATGCATTTTTTTCTTTTGCAAGACCTTTTTTCCACTTTCTGATTTTCTGGAACAAGATCCTTCTGTCTCTTGGTATGCATGAATGATGTTTACTTTTCTTCTTCGGTATATATTTTTCCACTATTTTCTCCAATATTTTATATAATATCTCCGTATTTACCCTTATGTCATCACTTACGAAAATGTTATCCCAATCTTTGTTTAATTCTTCATTAATTTCTGACCATATATTTTTACTGTAGAAGTTGTATTTCCATATCCTTCCCACTTTTTCATTTCTTGCTTATCTCTATTTTCACTTGCTTTGGAATGAACTGTTAATTCTATGACATTATGGTCTGAAATATTCGCATTATAAACTATTATTTCTTTAACATAATTCATCTCGTTCACAAATACTAGGTCTAAAGTATTTTCCTTTCTTGTTGGCAGGTGATTTATTTGTTGATGTTGTATTCTAGTAGCATATCTAATAGCTTTTCAAATTGCCTCTTATCTTCTGCACTACTATTACTCTCTTTTTTATATGTATAAGTACAACCACAATCTCCTATTCGTTCTTTCCATTCTACGAAAGGAAAGTTGAAGTCACCAGATAGGAGAATAGTCCAGTCCTTGTGATTTCTACATATATCATCCAATTTTTCAATTATTAAGTCAAACTCTTTAGTATTAGGAGGTCTATATATTACTATGTTCATCAATTTTTCAGATTCAAATTCTACCGCTATTAGTTCACATTCTGAGTTACTATATTTCTCATATATTTTTCCTTGTTTTTTGTCTTTCCCATATATTGCGGTTCCCCCTTGATTCCTATTTTTTCTATCTGATCTATAAGTTTGGAACCCTTTTATTTGATCATCATTCCCAGTCTCTTGGGAATACCAGGTTTCACTTATATTCATTATATCTATTTTCTTTTCATTTTGGGTTAGTTCTTCTAAGTACTCTATTTTTCTTTTTGAGTTACTCGTAACTAAACCCTGCGCATTCATCACTATGATGGTTTGCGTGTTTTCTCCTTCATTTAATACTGGTAGTAATAAGGATTTTCCCATGTCTCTTTCCTGTTCTGGTAGTTGTTCTTTTTTTCATTTCCAGAAATTCTGACATTAAAAAATCCAACTTTTCCATAATATTTGAGTCTTCCTTCATCTTAATTATTCATTTTTGTGTCTGAATCTGCAATTTTATCTCCGTTTCTGCAATATCCTCTTGCATAATAAATACAGTTATTATCTCTTGAGTAGAATTTCGGAGCTGATGCTTTGAAATTTTTGCTGACACCTCTGCATATCTCATTGGTGGTTTGCTTTTCTCTTTTACCTGATATTCTTGATTTCTCTCTTTATTTGTTTCTTTCTTATTTTGGATTTTATTACTTGGTTGGTTATTTATTTGATTATGATTCATGGCTACAGGGTGCATATATTTGCATTTTTTGTCGAACTTACATCCTTTTCCTTCTTTAGGTTTTTACATATTTTTGGATGCAGATCTCTGCAATCATCCCCATATCCATCTAAGTATGCACATTTACCATATATTTCATAGTTTTGACATATCTTAGGATGTTTGTAGTAACATCTTTCTCAAATCTGCAATTCCCTCTTTTCAAAAGGTTGCAGATTTTGTCTTTCTTGTCTATTTTTTCCTCTTTCCCGTCATTGTATAGATCTGGGTAGAGCCTCTTCGGGATTTGCTTTTCTGTTGTCATATCGTAATTTATTTCTTCGTAGGTATGCTGCTTTATTGCCTCATATGTAGTATCAATGAGTATCTCTGCATCCATACTTTTATCTTGTTCTTTGTTTTCCTTATTTTTTTCTGTCATTTCATTTTTGTTTACTTCTCTTCCGTTTTCCTCTTCTTCTTTTTCTTCTTCTTCTTCCTCTTCCTCTTCTTCTTCATCCTCAACTATTTGTACATTCAATCTTGATTTAATAACATTGTCTATCCATGATAGACATGTTGAACAAAAAATTCTTGTATCTTTTCTCAAATCTTGTATTACCTCAGCACACTGTGGATGGGTCGGAATGTTGCATGCAGCACATTTTCTGATTAGGTTTTGTGGATTGACTATGCTATACCAAACCTTACACAGTTTGCATGCTTTTGGCATTCTTTCCTAATGCATCAATTAGGATATTCACAAGATTCACCTTATTCATTTTCTTTGTCGGAATATGTTGGTTTATGTATATTTTCTTTATGAGTCTCTTGACCACTTGGATTTTATTTGGAACTTCTTCAATTATTTTCAAGATGTTTTCATTAGATTTGTTCCAGTTTGAAGGATTATATCCTTCTAATATATCTATGAATGCTTTTGTATCTTTTTGGTTAGGACTGTTGCTGATTTCATAGATGAGAAATGCCAGTTCCCTTCCTGCTACCTCATCGTATTGCGAATCTGCTAGACACGCCAAATTACGCCACCTCTTCCCGCAGTTGGAACTTACTGCATCTTGTTCTGATTTATAGTATTACACTTGATAAACTAACTTAGAAGACGCTTTATCCTACTATTTTCACACTAATCTTATCACCGATAGTTCACGAACACTTCTAGATATTTCTCAAATTCTAGTCGTATGTTAAACTTGTGATATCTGTTGATTAATCTGACTTCACGCGGGTACGACTCACCAGCTGACTGAGAGAGATACTGGTTGGTTTTGAATCACGGGGCTTCCAAATACCGCCTCGGGCATCGCCTGAAAGGTGATAAACACAACGCCAGCAAATTGGGAAGGAAAATAGGTCTTATTGTAGAAGTCCTTAAAATCCATCTCGAAGCCTAGCTACTCTTGTGACTTGCCTCTCTTACCCTAAGCTTCCGTCAGACCGGAAATACCTCCCTATGACATGCCCTCTCTCCCAACAACAGTTGCTTTAGGAGAAGGCATGGCTGCTTCTTATAATTAATATCACTAAAACTCTGCTGGGAAGCGAGGCGTTCTATAAACGTAGCAATATATATAGTATATATATATATATATATATATATATATATATATATATATATATGATTGTGCGTGGGTCTGTTTTGCTTATTTCAACTTTATTTTCCATTTTTCCTCTGTGAACATTTTTTTCTGAGAGCTATGCAAGTGCATAACCCTTTTGGCATATGGATAATTTAATAATAATAATAATAATAATAATAAAATAATAATAATAATAATAATAATAATAATAAACATTTTCTTGTGTAAAAAAGAAGAGTGT
>NC_087219.1:53682424-53822424 GCF_015104395.2 Macrobrachium nipponense | reverse complement strand
ATAAGCAAGCAAGATGGTGTATGGCTGTTTGGCCTTCTTGATTGAAAGACCGTCTCAGTTTTGATTTGGCCACGGTCACTTACGCATCCTCTGAGTTAGAGAGATTATCTTTGGCATGCTTATCGACATTTATCATTTTTGTGCCAGGACTGGGGACCTCCGGTTCAGATCTAAATTGATGAAGAAACAAAAAATGTTTATGAGAATTAAGACGAATGACAAAAATCCTAAAAGTGATGGTGGCGGTGCCAGAATGCTCAATAGAAATGGAAAATGAAATGTGATAAACCTTAGAAATAAAAAAAAGACACGTCTTTAGGTCCAGTGAAAATGGGATCATTATTACAAAAATGAAAGTTATTAATATCCAAATGGAGAAATCTTGGTTGATATCGAATGAAAGTTATCAGATTTAAAAAAGAAACTGATGGAGTCGAAATGCAATAGAAGGGAAAGAACAATGAGACAAAGAATCAGACTGAAATCAGGATCCCAAAAAAAGCGTCGTAAAGTTAGAGACAAATAAGATCGTAAGGCGCCGTCGGGGGCTGCACTAAACAGCGAGATAAATTGAGATGGAGAAACAGCGTTTAAGAACGATCATTTAGTGCTGATTGTATGAGACAACAGCGCACCCCCACCCCCCCCCCCCACAAAACGCGTAATCAGAGCCTAATTTGTCGCGTCTTTAAATGGATAATAACTTGCCTAAATGAACCTGAGCACGACTTAATGCGCAAAACCTAATTCCAATTGTGATACTCGATTCTCGAATCCCCTCGACCACCATCCATTTGGAAATGGATCGCAATTAGACCTTCCTAGTCGGGCGAGATAGACTTGGTACGCCATCCACTGAATAATGCCTTCATTATTGATCATAATGAATGAGTTTGTACCCAGTATTTTAAAGAGCGGAAGAAATTTTATCAGCATATCACCTTATCTTACTAGGAGAGATCAGCTCAAAAGCCTAAGACTTAGCATTTCTTTCTTTCTCATTTATCGACTGATCACACCAACAAACAAGTCAAAAATGCCCCGTTGTTTCTTCGGCGCAATCGGGTTTGCTGTACAGCGTATAATGCTGTATGAAACTCTCAGCCACGGCCAGGTGGTGGGCTGCATTGTTGGCACCTATAGCGGTGCCAGATGCAAGATCATGGCTAACTTTAACCTTTAATAAGATAAAAAGAAAACTATTGATACTAGAGGGCTGCAATTTGGTATATTTGATGATTGGAGGGTGGATGATCAACTTACCAATTTGCAGCCCATTAGCCTTCGGAGTCTTTAAGATCTGAGGGTGGACAGACAAAGCCATCTCAATACTTTTATTTTACAGAACACTTTAATAACGTATGTTAACGACGGAAGTGAGCTATATGAACTTTGCCATATACTACCTGAGGTTACAGTGGAACTCAGAATATGATTGTATCCTAAATGAATTATAAAGTGGTCAACAATAATTTCAATATTATTCTTTGACATTGCTGTATCCTCATTGATATGGTGTCATCATTCTTTGGAATGAATAGTTTGGACATTCAGAGAACTTTACTTAATCTTTGAATGTTATACGATGCCTATAGAGCAAGAACAGTTAATTTCTCTCTCTCTCTCTCTCTCTCTCTCTCTCTCTCTCAAATGGGCATGAATCCATATAGGGACTAATTGCAAGAATTGTGATATTTCTCAACACTCCCTAATAAGAGTAGCCGATGAATAACCATTTTAATAGGCCGCTATAACTAAAGGCTGGACTTTTGTTAAATTCATTACAAATTATCCAGTCTGACCTACGTCTAGCAGGGTACCTATACTCTGTTTTTTTTAATCTGTCCATTCGCCTGTAGTGTTTTTGTATGGTAACACTGCGTCCCGGGCTTTAGATAGTTACGCTAATTGTTAGTTTTAGGTAAATAAAAGGATATCTGGGTGTATTGTAACTGAAAAGTGTTTTAATAATTTACTGTATGCGAATTACACCGTTAATATTCGAAATAGGATATTATTATAACCGTTGAATGTAAGCTGAATGTAACTATCTAAAGCCCGGGACGCAGTGTTACCGTACAAAACACCACAGGCGGATTGACAGATGGAAAAAAACATAGTATGGTAATGATGATTTTAATTATGCAGGTGAGAATGACGCAGAATATGCACAAGCAGGACAAACGTGCTGCAGTTAAGGCGTCTGTCTGTTTCGCTGTAAAAAGACGTGACCGTGGGACTGGGGAAGTTGTTTTGCCTTATGTATTGATATCATTTTCAGTTCGTTATATTTATACTTTATTTATATTTTCAGTTCATAGGATTTATACCTGTTGTATTGGAATAATTTTCAGTTTATTAGATTTCTACCGAAATTATTGATATCATTTTCAGTTCATTAGATTTAAACTAATTATTTCAGTGACTGCTGTGGTTTTTCTTTAAGGCAATCTGATTGTTGGAAAACGAGCTGTCAAAATGATGATAATAATAATAATAATAATAATCAATAACAATAACAACAACAATAACAACAACAATAACCACAACCAATTAATAACAACAAATTAATAATAATAATAATAATAATAATAAAAGTAATAAATAATAATAAAAAATAATAATAATAAAATAATAATAAAATTAATTAATAATAATAATAATATTAATAATAATATTATTAATAATAAAATAATAATAATATTATTAATTATAATAATTAATAATAATAATAAATTAATTAATAATTAATATTATAATAATAATTAATTATTAATAATAATTAATTTATTAATAATAAAATAATTATTAAATAAATTAATTAATTATTAATAAATAATTAATTTATTAAAATTAATAATTATTATTAATAATAAATTAAGTAATAAATTAATAATAATAATAAACAATTAACAATTAACAAATTAACAATTAACAATTAACAATTAACAATTAACAATTAACAATTTAACAATTAACAATTAAACAATTAACAATTAAACAATTTATAATTTAATTTATAAAATTGATAATAATTTAATAATAATTTTTATAATAATATTTATAATCATATAATTTATAATAAATGTTTATAATAACATTTGGATTTCGGAAAGAGAAACATGTAGAATAAAAGGACATGGCTCTTTGAGTCCCCACCTATTGAGAAAACGATCTGTCAACAAATAATAATAATAATACTAATAATAATGATAATAATAAAATAATAATAATAATAATAATGATATAATAATATGATAATAATAATAATAATAATGTTTGTATTACTGAAAGAGAAGCGTAGAGAACAAAAGGACATGGCTCTTTGCGTTACCACCTATTGAGAAAACGATCTGTCAACAATAATAATAATAATAATAATAATAATAATGTTTAAATTACTGAAAGAGAAACGTAGAGAATAAAAGGACATGGCTCCTTGAGTCACCACCTACCCCTATCGAAGGACAAGTTCTGCTGGCGATGAGTCATCGATAACATGGATTCTGCCCCATCTGACGAACCTTCTGACCTTTCTCGGTGCATTATCAGAGAGAGAGAAATGTATAGATAGATAGTGACAGAGAGAGAAGGAAAATAAACTGAAAATCCTAGTCATCGTTCCGGAGTTCAGAGGAGGGTACAATTGTGATAAACTTTTCAAGATTTGTTATTATGTTTGTGTTTCACGTTTTGTGAACATTAATAATATAAATGACACATACTTTAAACATTCTGTATGTTTTATTTATTTGAATGACATTTATTACTATTAGGATAAACTTCAAACTTAAAAAAAGTCTAAAAAGAATAAGGATGTTACCTGTGAAATAATTGTAAGTTACAGTCAAGTTAGGCTGTCGCATGATAATCTTGTAAAGTTTTGAATGATTCTAAATATAATTCTAAATGACTTCTTCTTTCATCTACGCAGTCACTCTCCTTTTGGAACGGGAAAATTCAAGATTCAATTTACCCCAGAATTTTCAATTTTAAACATCCTTTAAACATGCTTTGTAGTTCATGGAAAATTTCTTGGTTTGTCTATTCATCTAGTAATATCCAGATGTAAATTCTAACATAGCAGTTCGAATCATTGATGTTCCTGTAAGTTAGGATGTTGAAATTGAACTGGATTTATACCACGCAATATTACTTTAATTTTGGCCACCAAGTAAATGAGTTTTATATCTAAAGCTACCTTTACTACGGAAAAATTTTGAATTTTTGTTACTTTTTTTTTTATATCACAAACCGATCTTTTTCTTTTGAAGAGACAAAAAATATGTGTTAATTTCAAAGCACTGATGGATACAACAAACGAGTAATGCGTTCGTATACCAAAGAATCACAGACGGCAGCATTCGATCATGGACCCCATAAGCCCAGCGTCTAGAGAGAGTTTTCACCATAGCAAAAATAACATATATTCGAAGTCAAGGCAGAATTACTAGAGAATTAGGATGTATCGAAAGTAGATCATTGGAGCGAAATAGTTTTTAATATGACAGCAATAGTCCAAGACATTTCCCGTGTAACGACCGATGTAGCGGACGGTTTTACAGAATTGAATGGTGAAAGGAAAAGTGTGGGGTATACTATAGTATGTCGACTAAACTTGGCGGTAAATGTTCGCAACCGATCCCACTGAAGATAATCGTAACAGGCGAAATCACTGAGAATTGCTTTCTTTTTCACGTGTAGAATTTGCAGTCGTTTTATAAACTCATTATTTAGCAAAATTACCAAGGATGATGCTAAGAAGTCAGTTGTGGTTATTCATTATGATAGTTCAGTATTTGACAACGTATAGAGGTCGTAATTGCTATCTATGGCTGCTATCATCGACCAGTCAGAAGCAATATGGAAGTATCAACGATATCGACTGTATTTATTTTAGAGAAAGAGACTAGAGAGGTGAATTACCACAAGGAAGTCTTGACTGTATCAGCTCGTTAATTCTCAAGACAGGCTTTACAAAACCAGTGATGCACCCTCCAGAAATGTTTTCAATCATGCGCATAACAAAAATAATAAAGCGCCTCAGTGGCGCGGTTGGTATGGTATTGGTGTGCTACCTCGGTGGCCGCGAGTTCGATTCTCGGGCATTCCATTGAGGCAGTAGTTCTTAACCTTTTTCAGTTTATGCAGCCCTTTCAAATCAGCAGTCAGTTCTCGCACCCCCGGATTGCTGCAATACAAAAAAATGCAAAAAATGTGAAGTTGCTGTGATGTGTATTATTAACAAACCCGCGTTTTTTTTATCTTCATTCATATAGCTTACACTTTTTTCATGACAAAAATGCAGAGTACGTATTAACAAAAATGCAGTTTCATTACATTCAGAATACTTCAGAAGCAAAAAGTTTTTTTCTTTCAGGAAAATATAACGCGTATATAAAAAGATATTCATCCCTGGTTAAGAACCACAGCATTGAGGTGTGAGAGATGTGTATTTCTGGTGACAGAAGTTCACTCTCGACGTGGTTCGGAAGTCACGTAAAGCCGTTGATCCCGTTGCTAAATAACCACTGGTTCCATGCAACGTTTTTAAAAACACCAAGACGTCGGGTGATGGTTTTCAACACTTTTTTTTCGGATAGAAATATCTGTTGTAATACAGTTTGTATTTTGCCATTAAACTTCTGCTTTAATGGTTAGGAATTGGTCCATGTTACAACAAGACAGGATACAGGCAAGGAAAACTTGAGTGAATCTCAAAATAGGAATGAGAAGACAAGAGAGTTAATCATGCAAGAGACAGACCCGCTCCAGGAGTTAACAAAATCATGTTTCTTCATAGCTATAATATCTCTCTCTCTCTCTCTCTCTCTCTCTCTCTCTCTCTCTCTCTCTCTCCTTCTGTTTCCTTCTGTTGTAATGATTTTGTGTTTAGTTGGATGTTTTTTGAGCGTACATTGATTAACATATTTAAAGTGCTTAGTATGCATATGTTTCCGGAATTATGTAAATGTTATTTTTCTTTTTATTAAATTTTGATTACGAAATGGAACACTGGAAAATCTCCCATTTCTTCCGTCATCCGTAATTGTTCCGCTTTTTCTCTCTTCAGTCTGGCCTAAGCTCGGTAAGGATATTAAGCACGATCCCACTTATACTAATGCAGACCATAAGTATTGCAACTTTTTCGAACAACAAGACATATTTGGCAATAATATCGATGCTTTTCTGGCCTTCTATGCTTTCATTATGATATTGATATATTTCTCTGAATTGCATGAAAGGAAAAGAAATACAAAAAATCGTAAGCGATATCCTCTTCTCGGATCTCGTAACTAATTTGGTGTTCCGCCATGTGTGTTGCATAGCTGAATAAAAGTGACAAGGAAAAAAAATAATCATCCTTGCGTGAGAAAACCCTTTCTAATGTATAGTTCTGGCGCCATCTTATTACCAATTGTTTCTTTCAGTTGCTACTACTATCCCCTCGCCAGTTGCTTCTACTTCTGCATTTAATACTAATAATAAGAAGTAACGTATGAATTCTCATGCCCACGAACGTATGGCCATCAATTCTTATCCGTCATCGTGCAACGTACCCACTTGGGCATAAACTCGAGACGCGTTCCCTCCAAGAGTTCATTCCTCGGGGCACGTTGGTCATCTGAAGATCTGACACCCAGCTGGTGACGAGAGAGCCCCCTGGGCCTGGCGTTCGAGATAATGATGCGGGCCTTCGGCCAAGCCTTTTTCCAGGGCCGGCGTGCCCCCCGGAGCGTGGATAATTAGCATTGTGGTCCCATACCCGCGTGGACAAGAACGCTGGTGGCGTTTTTTCCGACGGCCTCCGACAGCGATGCTGAGTTGGTATTTGCTCAAGTCAACGCCGGTGTCACGACCTGCCCGCTCACTTCTTCATCCTTCGGGCGAAGAAGGCGGAGGAGATGATTTATGACTTCGTTTATTGATATTAGACAGCCGGTGGACATGATCCCACGCTGGCTGACACTCGGCAGAGGGCGAACTCCATTTTCGGGCCGTTCATCTGAACCGTCTTCTGTGTGTGAGAGTTTCTCGTCAACGGGTCTTGGATTGTTTTCTCCGCCGGGATGACTCTGTCGGTATTCTTTTACCCTTCTTTTTTTAACAAGGTATTTTGCTTTTCGGAGTCATTCATATTCAAGTCCATAACATCTTTATCTAAATGAGGAAATCTAATCGTGACCCCATCTCTGGAATGTTTTCGTAACATGTAACAATACGGTAAAAGAAAAAAATTGCGGTAGTCTTGGAGAGGGTTTAGATAGCACATCCAGACTCTATATATGTAAGTGTTTACATAATAAAAATATGGAATGTTAGTCCATATATATAAAAGTCTAAAACTAAAGAGGTCAACCAGATTGCTTGCAGGAATGTGATCAGACTAGAGACGCTAAAGATGACGTATACAATAAGTATGTAGGCTAAGTTGACATGCCGTCATCTGTGGTCATTCATTTGTTTTGAAACAGTCCAAGCTCCCTGCTTGAGACAACTACCCCGACCTATGATTATGATTCAAACGGCCTACGTGATCTGTAGCGTGTCTCATTTGATTGTGTGTTCGTATGAAACTATGTCATTTGTAAGTATGTTCATATGTTCGAACTACTGTCTGTTCCTTCATAACTTGTAACAGAGATGGTAGACAGGCAGAAGAGAGTTAGCTATCGTCATTAGAAGACCTGTACCTCTTTACCTAAGTTTTCAGTAGAGGGAATAGGACATAGCACATCCAGACTCTATATATATGTGTGTGTGTGTGTGTGTGTATATATATATATCTTATATATATATTATATATATAGTATATATATATGAGAGAGAGAGAGAGAGGAGAGAGAAGGAGAGAGAGACGAGAGAGAGAGAGAGAGAGAGAGAGAGAGAGAGAGAGAGAGAGAGAGGCTAGCATCGGGATGAACGACTACAAGTTCAAACGAGAAATTCATCACTTGTTGTTACACACACAGAAAAAGAAGAGATTCGTAGTAAATTCCATAGGAAATAAATTGCAAGTTCACGAGAGTAATGCCGTTAATACCATGATCTGTTTTGATGCACAGGAATTGGAACTGAGTAACTCACTCCTCTGAAGTGATCTTCGCTTTAAGAATCAGGTTTTTAGCTCCTTTCGGGAATAAACACTTAGTTTATTTTCTTTAGCATTTCTTGGCTCCCCAGCTTAATCTGAGAGAAACCAACCTTTGACTTTCTCCTAATTTTTTTTTTTTGAAGACTGGGCACCACTCGCAGTTTCTAGGCCTAGCCCGTTCCCTTGTGTGCATTGAGAAATATTGGAACCGGAATTTTTGGATAAGTGAAAAACTGGAAGGCTGCTAACAAACGAGTTTTCTTCTTAGGACGAGAATTGCTCAGAAAGATATTACCCTCGCGATTTTCAGTTAGTATTTAGGATGATGTTGAAAGTCACGCGTCCTAGTCTCCTTCGTTCTTTACGCTTTAGAATCAACTGCCTCCATGCTAACGAAGTACTTAGTAGTTATTATTATTATGAAGTCACTCCCATGAATTAAACCAATAAAGAAACCATTAATACCAAATAAGCATTATGGTAAATGCAAAATCACTTTTTCATTTGGTAATGACATTCTCTCTCTCTCTCTCTCTCTCTCTCTCTCTCTCTCTCTCTCTCTCTCTCTCTCTCTCTCTCTCTCTCTCTCTCTCTCTCTTGCGTTATCGTTCCCACGTTCCTAAAAAGAAATTAACTTTTTCCTTGTAATAAGTTGTGGAGCAAAAGCCGGTCATTTAGGAAGCCCTGTGGCCTCGCTAGTAACAACTCCCTAATTAGGTGAGCATTTTTTCGAAAGAACCCAATTAACTAATTAACTAATTCACTACACCTGAAGAAGGAGAGAGAGAGGGTGCGAAAGAACCTCCTCCTGAGGACTTATCACTCATCGGGGCTAGACATCGATTACATCTTTATTCATCTTAATTACATGCAATACATAATTCTCAAGATTCCGTAGAGCATGGCCTCCAATGGGGTAAAATCCTGTGACCGTTACGACACATTATCGTGTATACAGTTCAAGATCCCAAAAATATATGAGCAGTCAGTGGCATAATTCGTTCGTTAACATTTATTAGAGATTATTGATTATGTAATGTGTGCTTCAATGACGTGAGGTTACTTAACTGCAACTGGCTCAGTTGTAAGATAATTCTTTCACGTACAGGAGACGTGGTTCTTTTGCACTGAAGGTCACTGCAATTATAGGTAAGGTCATATTGACCTTAACGATTAAAAAAAAAGTAAGCTACGAGTATATATAGTTTGCTGACGTCTTTTTAACTGCCTTTGTCGGGCAAATTTTTAAAAATGTATACTTTCTCTCTCTCTCTCTCTCTCTCTCTCTCTCTCTCTCTCTCTCTCTCTCTCTCTCTCTCTGTGTGTGTGTGTGTGTGTGTGTGTGTGTGTGTGTGTGTATACAGATATAATAGAAAGGTACATGATATAAATCGCAGATCTGTATATATCTATTGGGAAGGTATTTGCATCTCATAGTTCCAAATAAGAAGAGAAATCATTCATTCCTCACCTTTTCCTCATAACAAAATATTTTTAAAGTCACTTTAAATCGCTTGAAAAATCAAATGACCATAAAAGAAACACTCCCTCAAAGCTTGAAATCTATTGTGATGTCTCTATGCAAATGCAAAGATTCGTCGTTTGCATGTATAGGGGCAGGTGTAGTATATATGTGTGCATGAGTCTTTGAAGGGTATATATATATATATATATATACTAGGGCTTAGGACTGTGCCAGGGGCGGCTTCGAGGGTTTAGGGGTTGATGCATTAAGGTGCAGCCAGACCCTCGGAGATTTATGGAGTAAAATTACCGAGAAAAATGTAGCGATCGGAGAAGCGGTTAGTAATCTTCGTAAATTTGCCTCCAAAAAGCTGTGAGGAGGACCGCAGTCCCCGCGCGAATTACCGGCCCTCGAAGGATGATTTTCTCCCGAACGTGACGTTCGCTCGGCGATAACGAACCCCGATAAACCGGGAACTACTGATGTATTCATTTTTCCGATAACGGACGTGGCTTAATCGAATGAATAATGGCGGATGGACGTCGGGGTTGAAGATTCAATAAATCAAAGGAGAGGTCGATGGCAAAGAAGGTTTTCAATGATTGATTTATGCTGGGTTTTTTAATGGCGTCTCTGTGGTGAGAAGACTGGCTGAAAAGGTTTCCTTGATTTTCATAATGCACACACAACCCAAAAAACAATTGACATACGAGGCAGCCCCAAACAGGATAAGAAGGTCATGTGGAGATTAAAAAGGCAAACAGAAAAGAACATATGACTGAAATTTGATACCTGTGAGAATGATACGTTAGTAAACAAATGATTAATAAATAGAGGAGTAGAATAACGGAGGGGTAATAAGGTATAAGAAAGAAGAAAAATTATGAGAAATGACGTCAGATCTTCGCACAGGAATTGGATTCGCTCCGATACCGCTTGACAAACAAATCTCATTAAAAGAAAAGGAAGGTGAGAACTCCAGTGTCAAGACAGGTTAACATAAATATTACAATTACTGATAAACATAAAGATCATCACATTGTATACTACAATATATTTTCTAACTGCGGCGAATTTCGTGCCATGAACAATCGTATATGCCTGAGGTGCATACCAGTTGCATCCGAGGCATTTTGACAACGAAACAGCTACCGACAGATGCAAAGAGTATGTGATCAGGAGCAGTTGATCAGTGTACTGATTAAAACAAAGATGATCATGCTCTGAAGACATTTGGAGAACGTCGGTTATGTTGAATATAAAAGACTGCAGACAGAACCGTAAAGAGGACATAAATATGAAAAAGTTCAGGTTTTATATCCCGAGGCTTCAGTTGCCTTGTGGTTAGAGTATTAAAAGTAGATATTGAATAATTTCGGATGTTTAGCGCTCACACTTGAGTCGGGAGGAATGAGTACTCGGAACCTAAGAAGACACTTGATGGAACATTCAAAGTATTGAGAGGAACGAATAGCTTTTGATGTTTCTACTGCGTAAAATCCTCAAATGGATAAAAGAGCAATATTAATGCAGTTGCTTAGTGCCCTTTTCTATAGGTTTTTCGGTCCAGAAGGATAAAGGTGGCTTCTAGAGTATTTGAAACTTAAAATGTGGACCCTATGATATGGATAAATTGATATGTGTTGGCTTTGCAACGTTTACAGAATTAGGTCAGAATATCAACACGAAGGATTTTCCGGGTATTGAATTATAAAACTGAATATATAAGGAGCGTTTAAAATGATACCCGATAAAATCCACGAGACAAATATAAATAGCTTCTTCTACAGGTATTTGGAATATTTAGCGGATAAAATATTAATGATAGAAACTATTTTAATATATTGATAATATAAAATTAGAAATCCGTTGTAAGCTATTATTATTATTATTATTATTTTATTATTATTATTATTATTATTATTTATTAATTATTATTATTATTATTATTATTATTATTATTCTGAAGAAGACCCTCTTTCAAACAGGTACCATTGAAAGATACTGCTGCATCAGCTGCATTAACTTGTAAAAATAGCCTTCTCTATTTTTCTAATAACTGCTTTCTCTCTGCTATTGCAATACTCGCCAGTTGCAATAGCAAAGAGAAAGCAGTTAATGCATCAACATCCTTCAGTAATACTTATTATTATTATCATTATTATTATTATTATTATTATTATTATTATAATAATAATAATAATAATAATAATAATAATAATAATAATAATGATAATAATAATAATATTTTCAACAAAAAGATACCGATAACAGAGGATTTCGATTGTTTGTTTGTTTGTTTGTATGGTGCTTTTACGTTGCATGGAACCAGTGGTTATTCAGCAACGGGACCAACGGCTTTACGTGACTTCCGAACCACGTCGAGAGTGAACTTCGATCACCAAAAGTACACATCTCTCACTCCTCAATGGAATGGCCGAGAATCGGACCCGCGACCACCGAGGTGGGACGCCAACACCATACCAACCACGCCACTGAGGCGCTCAGGATTTCGAGTGCTTAGAAAATAAGATACTGATGACAGAAACCAAAAGCGTTTTAAAGGTTTATGGGAAATGTTGATAAAGAATATCCATTTTAGGGGTCTTACGGCTTTCCAGTTTATAAACAACAGTAGAGATGGTTGTTTGGTTTAGATTAAGCCGGCTTTGTGATAGCCTTTACTCAAAGTCTGGTGGGGCGTTGAAGGGGTGAAGAGGTCTGATGTAGACCTTTGGACTCTGTCCAAGCAACAAAGGCGGACGTGCATGGATCCGATTAAGAAGCAAACTATTCAAAAGGTAAGAGGGCTGAAGATAAGGACAGCGCATTGGAACTGTTAATGAGAAAGAACAGAGAAGATGGCTAAGAGAACTCTTTAATAGGTTTCTCAATTAACTGATTAAAATTGATTTTAGGAGCAATTTGACACTAACTACATGCTTAAAAATTTAATGCTTTCACATTTTTTGTGAGAATGTCAACGTCTCTGAGAGCAATGAAGAAAAGACTCGAATGAGCCACACAATTACAAGTTGGTCTGCCCTTTTATTTTCCCCCTGGGAGTCCTGTCTTCAACTCGAGGTTGATGGCCCGACTCATAACTGAGAATCTAGTTACTTTCTATCTTGCTCAAACTGTAAGCTATCTTTACATATATTTCGTTAACTTCTACGCTTTCTGTATGATTAGGAATGCAATATAATGGGAGGATATGCATGGGTGCAAGCAAATTAATTACCACAGAAGTCAGGCCCCTCATGGATGTATTCAAATAGTTGTACTTGCCTGCAAAGTGGCCTTCTTAATTGTGAGTCGAGAGACACCCGCAACTAATCACACGCAATAAACTTAAATCTTGATCCAAAATACGCTGTGTCAACTCTGCCCCTTGATTATTTATTGTATGAGAACTGTTTAAGTCTAAACACATTTCATCGTGTAATGGAGAGGTGACAACTGTTCGAAAATTATTAGTCTTGTCTCTCATGTTGCCAGCATGTTTATTCGTCCTCAGATATATGGGTGCTTTGTCCTGATGGAGGGGGGGTGAGTTTTCTCTGGCTGCCACGTGTAAAGGGCATTGTAATAAAGCTATTTGTATTCCAAACGGTTTCATCTTTTGGAAGAAATATCATTATTCATCGTTGGAGGAGATAATCTGCTGTATTTTCTTTAGAATAATTTTATTAAATAGATATATATAATTATTTTAAAGAATATACAGCTCTAAATTCTAATGTATATGTATTTGTATGTTTGTGTATGTACATACATATAGAATATATACACATTAGAATTTAGAGCCTTCTTCATGATATCCAAAATGGATAGAAGCTACGTTACCTTTGCAAAAACGAGGAATAAATTGTTACAGAAACTGTCGATCTTAAAGCCTTTTTGGATGAGAGATTTTTGTGAAGCTAAACGTGGCATATGATTGACAGATGTATCGAAACGAACGAAAACAAATACTTTGAAGATGGTAATGTTAATCACTTTTGGGGTTACTGTTGTTTTAATGTTTATGAAAACCTATTGCCTTAGACATTATGGAGCATAAATATGTCGTAAAATTCATCCCACCTACAAAGCAGAAGAGAGAAAGAGGAGGGAAGCAAAGGAGGCCTCGTTCACTGCAAACGTCCTGGAGAAAGGCAGATTTTTAGGTTTCTGTAAAAGAAAACTATTGAGATGGCTTATTTGTCTGTCCGTCCGCATTTTATCTGTCCGCCCTGAGATCTTGAAAACTACTGAGGCTAGATGGCTGTAAGTTTGTATGTTGATCATCCACCCACCAATCATCAAACATACTAAATTGCAGCCCTCTAGCCTCAGTAGTTTTTATTTTCTATAAGGTTAAGGTTGGCCATGATCGTGTATCTGGCAACGCATCAACAGAGACCACCTCGACCGACTGAGAGTTTTTTGGGCAGTGGCTGAGAGTTCCATACAGCATTATATGCTGTACAGAAAACTCGATTGCGCCAAAGAAACTTCGGCGCATTTTCTGCTTGTTTCTCTTTTAATTAGGATTTTGGGGACATCCTTACACATGAATGTACCGCGTTTCATACTGATATTTAAGAATTATATAACGAACAGACTTAAGATATCCAAAACGTCTTGATTTAAACGTTGAATAACGTCCGTCAGCTTCCAGGGAGAAACCACCGACTGAACGCGCCCTCTCTCTCTCTCTCTTTTTCTCATTATAATCCTCATACATCGTGGCGTAGTCACAGGCGACTGCTGAATATTAAGCAGACCATAAAAAAGGCCGTTCCCTGGGCTAAAAGGGCCCTGTTGTAAATCACTATTGATATTCTTGTCTTCGGAGTATTCAAATGAAAGGTAAATATGGCAATAGTTAGCGGGATATTTCATCTCGAGAAGATCCGCATGATGGTTCGAACATTTTTTAAAAGCACAACACCTTTTTTTTTTTTTTTTTTTTTTTTTTTTTTTGACAGCTGGGGGCCGTCGTCGACGGAAAGTGGCCCTTCCAGCCAAGAGGAGCACCGACAAGGACAAAAATCGCTTAAATGTAATTTATGTGAAAATAAAAGAAGAGAGAGAGAGAGAGAGAAGCCGTTCTGGTTGCGAAATTGACGAAAACTAAAAGAGCGTAATAAAACTGGGCCCACTGAGCATCGCCTACGTTTTTGGGAATCGGGAACAAAGGAAATATATACTTCTCTTAAGCAGTGAAATTCTTTTAAAATAAATTGCCTAGATACATCCCTCCCCCCAAAAAAAATGTAACAATTGACAGTCGTATTAGAAATATATTGCATTTCATGTTTATAATCCGATAAATGAATATACGTATATATGCTTTAAGAAGAGGAATATTGCGTGGTGTACTTAGTGTAGATAATGTGTGATTTGAGTGAGAAAGAGAAATACGCGGTAAAAGGATTGAACGAGGACGATCAGCGTGGGACTGGGGAGAAGGTAAAGGGTGCGTCGACCAAACCTTTGTTGTGAAGAAATCTGAGATAAAAAGGAGAAATTATCTCGAGATCAAGTTTACAGAGATGCAAAGTATTGGGTTTTGAGCTGCAGTGTATGGGAAAATTTAAGGGCAGTTGGAATTCTTAGTTAGAGAGTGAAGCTTTTGCAAGCTGTAGGAAGGAGAAAGTGACTGGGCTGGTGTAAAAGATTGCCCATAAAAAGACTAGTGTTGTGTGAGTTAGTGTTGCATAATTATATGGATGGCCTCATGAGATACGTCAAGGAAAAGAGCAGGACACACAGTGGGTTGATGACGGCAAAGAAGATTTGTAGCACGTTGAGAAAAACACTTGAAAATGTCTGTGAGGCAGGAGAAATTAAAAGGAATTGGTAGCAAGATGAAGGTTATAAGATTGTATAGAAGGCAGGATTGACTTATTGTAAGTCATCCTACATGGTTTTACAACTACCAGGGCACTGGCGCCGTCGTAGATGGCAGGAAGGTAGTGATGAATCAGTGGAAGAATGGAGATGTTACCTGTAATAGAGTGACCGTGGCACTTGTAACGCCAGATAGCTTCTATAGAATCTTATAACTTTAATCGTGCTCATTTTTCCTTTTAGTTCTCTCCTGCTTTAAAGGCTTTTTTAGTTGCTTCTCTCTATGTGCAACAAATCTTCTATAGTATGCAGCGTTGACTTCTATTCATGCCGTCGAAAGGTCACAGACTCTTCTCTGCCGAGACTGAAGGCAACTGCAATCGTTATCAGCATGCAAGAAAATATGTTGCAGTTTAACTTTTCCTTGACTATATGCAAGCACGGGCTCTTGCTCCAACAGCAGCCTGCAATGGCAATGCCTGGTCTGGAATTTAGCAAAGATAGCATACCAGAGTAACGAATGTTGTAAGGCATTAAAGAGGTGCTTAAGCCAAATTCTTTTCTATGAAAGCGATGTGCAGTTGTTGAATACGAGTGACAGAAATTGGTGTTATGCGCTCAGATGATTATTTTTAGTCTGTGTACCGTATGGGGATTAAAGAGGATTGTTAAATGGAATTAGAAATAGAGTCAGAAGGTGTAGGATTGATTAGTGTTTTGAGATTATTGGGCTCTGCATAAAGAATAAGATGGAAAAGGTTATTGGAAATGGTAAACTAATCAAAAGTCTTTGGCGAAGCAGGCAAAGAAAAAACGAGAAAGTCCGGTGCTGAAGATCTCTGTCCTAGTACCTAATAAACAGGATAATAAAAAGAAGTGAAAACAAATGCAGTTTGTATAAAGTTGGTCGACTTGGTGCTGTCGTAGCTACTGTGGGAAAGGTTGGAACGCGTTACAGGATTCATTGTTCTTGCTCGCTTGCGTGTTCAGGGAAATAAGTGAGCGAATAATAAAAATGATGAAGGCGGAAATAAATAAGGCGATTAGTTAACTACAGTCATCTTCAGTGAGCAGACAAACAATAACATGATAATGAAAATAATAGTAATGTTAGTAACGTTAAGACGAGTCTTACATAAGCATGGGCAAGAAGAGAGGCAACGTCGCTTAAAATGCCAAGCGTTAATAAGTGACAGCAACTGATATATGAGGAAAAACTTCCCTGGAGCCACTCGGGACACAATCAACAAAATTTATGGCCGATCTGTTGTCATCGCTAGAGAGACACTCACCAGCGCATCTTGAGTACCTGAAGAAGAAAGTCAGGAATGGCCATCAGAATAACGAGATGTATGAAGGTAGAAGTGACTCTCCATTTAGCATTTCGACTGCTTGGGGATATTGTATCTAAGAGATGGGAACAATTCTTTGGTAATCATTTAGTGATTGGGTGAATGCGTGTATCTACTAAATATCGTCACCTAAGAAATACCCGTGGGAGTAGAGAACCTAAAGTATCATTAAGTTCCGTAAATTGCTGTCTCCAGGTTACCATATTGCTTTCACTCCCCAATACTTCCTTTGCTCCTTGTATCCGTTATTAGCCAACCGATAGGCTCTTTCAAATTTCAAATAAACTTGCATTTAGGCCGCAGAAAATCAGACAGTCCTTTCGTTACGCCCTTCTGGGAGAAAAATCCATCGTCAAAACACATCACAAGGGTATTCTTGATCAGGATAAGTTGAAGTCCTTTCGCAAATAGGAATCATCTGACAACGGTGTTCTGGAACAGAAAACCGTCTCCATATCATTGAATCATCAGAATTCGGAGTAAGAAAGCCAGCGCCTAAAACATTGAATCACGGGCCGAAATATTTTAACAGTAGCATTCTTGGTCAAATCCTTTCACGCATGATTCATTTTTATTAAAAAAAAGTCATTTAATAAAAGTATTCTTGGCTGTAAAACCAGCGTCAGAATCCGTTCACAGAGATATTCCTGGTTAGAAATGCGGAGTAAATATCATTCCGCAGAGCAGAATGCCCGGTGTCCCCCGTGTATTATTTTGGGTGGGTCGGGACCACGCTGGGCATCGCATTAGAATGAGATAGATGACAGAGATGCAGCGAGAGCCCTTGTTCCCAGCGGCGAAAACCTTGCTCTTGGCCCAAAAGTGGTCGTTCGTAATTGCCATGTCTGCATGTTGGAGGTTGTTGGCATGTAATTTATGCATAACATTATCAAGAATTAAAAACTACTGGTGTCGCAGGAGCTAAACTGCGAATAAATTACAAACGGAAGCCGACAATGGAAGCAGTAAGCGCAATATACCATCCTCGAATGCGTCTGGCCGAGAAATATCGTAACTTAAACTCCGAGTAACATCGGTCACTAATTACCTCCTAGGGGGAGATGGCGCATTCATTTTTGTCTCCTTTTTAATTTTATGACCGAATGAGTCAGCTACCACTGCCCCGGCCATATTTAGGCGAGGCGTCTCAAATTAACCTCCGATAAACGGCGTGATATTATCAGGTTTGTGAGAAAGCTTTAATAACTACATGGATTCAGTGGTTATCAGTGGACGAAATCAGTGAATTATTGAAAGTACTGCACACAAGGAAAGAAATATTGAATGTTACCTTTATGGAAAGGTTATGGCTAACCGTCATGGCTTTTTCGAAATACAGTTTAATCAATTTGTGGTGGGCGTTTGTATCTTATCCCGTCTCCTAAAGTGAATAGCGTAGAATCATTATTATTTTTGTGGTATGGAGCCTGGTCTTATCATAATTTGAATTCTTTACTTATGAATCTTACCATAATGAACCAATGTGGGCCAAATTCTTTTCTTCTGTATAAAACATTAAATTAAACCCATGACGAAGCGCCTCAGTGGCGTGGTTGGTTTGGTGTTTGCTTCTCACCTCGGTGGTCGCGGGTTCGATTCCCGGCCATTCCATCGAGGAGTGAGAGATGTGTATTTCTGGTGATAGAAGTTCACTCTCGACGTGGTTCGGAAGTCACGTAAAGCCGTTGGTCCCGTTGCTGAATAACCACTGGTTCCATGCAACGTAAAAACACCATACAAACAAACAATAAACCCATGACAGAAAACATTAAAAATAAAATGAGACTAATCATGACGGAATAAGACGATCGAGCTTCGAAGACTGTTATGAACAGATTCGAAATTTGCTTCTCAATTTAATAATGTCTAATACCTTTGCATTTTTTTTCAGTTAATAATTATTAAGTTTAGTTTAGAGACTTCTTGTGCG
This sequence comes from Macrobrachium nipponense, assembly GCF_015104395.2. Lineage (NCBI taxonomy): Eukaryota > Metazoa > Arthropoda > Malacostraca > Decapoda > Palaemonidae > Macrobrachium > Macrobrachium nipponense. Next base: position 53,803,744 of record NC_087219.1, on the reverse strand, counting down.
GTCCATGGAAATTATTATGGTTGCTTTCATTTTTTCCTTTCCTTTTGAGGTTTACTAAAAGATAGAGATATATAACTAAATCCTCAGACTGAAAATATGCGAAATTTTATATGGGTGTTTGCTTGTTTCTAAAATACATTTTAATATTTCTTTAAAACACTGTTACTCTCTGCTTGCTTTTCAACTGCTTGCTATTTTGTAGCGAGTTCCCTTTGCCTTCCAGTTGCTTTGATTTTATTGCTTTCGTGAACTGCATTACCAGAAGTCTACGCTAGACCGAAGACCACGCTAGAGAACAGTACTCCAAACAAGGAAGCACTCGGATGTAATAGCTTCATCACGAAACGTTCGAAAACATTTCCACAAGGTGCAAACAGAGGAAGTAATGTAATGTATATGCTTCCCGCAAGTAAGTATCCTATGAAAAGTAACACCTAAAATCTTAAAAAAACTCACAGAAGACTTTTAAAACATTTACACATAAATCAGAATGCAAAGGCAAATGTGTCCGGATCGACTAACTATCATACTTTGAGTTTTAGAAGGGTTACGTTTCATACCCCAAAGCCTACTCCACTCAAGAATACGTGACAGATCTCTGTTCGAGTGTTCTGCAACCACAGACCTAAGGCGCAGGAATTAAACAGCTAGAAGAGTGGTATCATCGGCACATGCAATCAGTTTGTTCTCCAGACCTTGCCATATGCCACTAGTTTAGATAATAAATAGTGAAGACCCAAGAAATTTATCTTAAGGAACACATTTACCAAGCTGCTGTAATGGGTTCTTCCAATAAAAAAAAAAAAAAAAAAAAAAACAAAAAAAAAAAAAAAAAAAAAAAAAAAAAAAAAAAAAATATATTATATATATATATATATATATATATATATATATATATATATATATCTAATGAAAGGTCCACTAGTTCCTGGTTATCATGGCTTGTAGATAAGTGCTTTGAGAATCACATCTTCAAAAGCTGCACTTGAATCCTAACCGTTCATGAGGGACTCTGCAGCCGCGTCGAAAGCACTATGCAAGATGGTAGCTAACGATAGGAGTGCCTCGCAAGTACCGAAGGTTTTGCAAAGCCCAGATTATAATGCTGGTAGCAGATTATTTTCTTCAACAGGCCTACAAAGATGCTTGGGGAGCAGCTTCTCAAACACAGATAAAACAGTATCAATTGAAATCGGTATATATTTTTTTAGCGTAACGAGGAATGACTTAGTTCCTTGGGTAATGCAGCAATATTTCCCTTTCTCCAAACAAAATGAAAACTTGCAAGTCCAACTAACGTTCGGAAAACAGTGGGTAATTTTGGGAGATATGAAATCAGCAGTCTTTTTGAAATAGATGGGAAAGTCTCTGCTAGATTCTATGCCACTGTTACTTGAAGCCCCAGAAACAAAGTTTTGACTTCTCTAGATCTGAAGGTCATGGAACAGAACTCGGACTTTGTTTAGCATAAGTGAGACTTAAGTGAATGACAAAAACTTGAGCCAAAAGTTGTACAGCAGTTCCGTCGGTTGTTATAAGAAGAGCGTGTAAGAATCAACTCCAAAGGGTGATGGCTAAAGGTTAGACCACAACTATGGTTATCACCGCTGGAGAGCAAGATCTCCTTCACACCCTTATTCACATCCTTATTCTAACAGTTGATTCATAGTGCAACTGCGAGGTTTTCCTCCTGTTACACCTTTCAAACCTTTCACGGCCAATTTCCCCTTCAGCTCTGAATGACCTTATAGGTCCCAGTGCTTGGCCTTTGGTCTAAATTCTATATTCAATTCAAACTCATTATAAGCTTTCTTATTTCTCTCATAGACAATCTTAACTCAGTGAAATTACCCCAAAAAAAGTACGATTGATTATTCCTCCAAAAGTGATAACCTATTTTTCCTGGTTGGCAACTTGTATGCAGCATGAAACTATGGTATATCTTCAAGACGAACTTTGAGGATTTTAGAAGGATAATAACGCAAATGTGATCACTTAAAACATGTTAAGATGATCATTTAAACACTCAGTAATATTCAAATTCTGTAAATGTCACTCCAACTGAGCTTCTGGCATTTCAAATATACCATTTCGCTTCGTACTTTCCTAAACGTAGGAGAATTTTGACAAATCTTCTTGATCATTTTTTTCTGGGTCTTCCATCTATTATGATTTTCATGACGGCAGATAATCATTCTCTACTGTTTCCAAAGAAATTCATTTAGTATTTTGTGTGTGGGGATGTGTGATTTTCCATAAGGACCTTCAGAAAGCCATTTAATTTTCCATAATGACCTTCAGAAAGCCATTTAATTTTCCATAATGACCTTCAGAAAGCCATTTAATTTTCCATAATGACCTTCAGAAAGCCATTTAATTTTCCATAATGACCTTCAGAAAGCCATTTAATTTTTCATAATGGCCTTCAAAAAGCCATTTAATTTCATAATGACCTTCAGAAAGCCATTTAATTTTCCATAATGACCTTCAGAAAGCCATTCTATTTTTCATAATGACCTTCATTCATAATGCCTTCACCATTTATTTTTATAATGGCCTTCAAAAAGCCATTTAATTTCGTATAATGACCTTCAGAAAGCCATCTAATTCTCCATAATGACCTTCAGAAAGCCATTTAATTTTTCATAATGACCTTCAAAGAGCCATTTCATTTTCCATAATGACTTAAAGAGAGCTAATCAATTTTCCATAATGCCTTCCAAAAAGCATTAATTTCCATAATACCTTCCAAAGAGCCCTTTCATTTTCCATAATGACCTTCAAAAAGCCATTTCATTTTCCATAATGACCTTCAAAGAGCCATTTCTTTTTCCATAATGACCTTCAAAGAGCCATTTCATTTTCCATAATGACCTTCAAAGAGCCATTTCATTTTCCATAATGACCCTCAGAAAGCCATTTCATTTTCCATAATGACCTTCAAAGAGCCATTTCATTTTCCATAATGACCCTCAGAAAGCCATTTCATTTTCCATAATGACCTTCAAAGAGCCATTTCATTTTCCATAATGACCCTCAGAAATCATTTATAACTATGTATCTTATACTCTCCATTTCCATGTTCCTTTCACGGTATGCGTGGCAAGAAAACTTCACGTCAGTTATATTCTTTTAACTTTTCGAGAGCTTTCCTTTTTAAGTGGATTCGCATACTCAAGTGGAAGCATTAAACTCTGCCTGACCTAACGGAAGGGAAATAATGCAGTACTCACCATTCAGTTCAGTTACCTGGAACAGGAACGATTATGTTACACCATTAAGTAAGGCTGCCATGTTAACGTTCCCATTCCTAGAGACATATAACTCCAAAATAATCATCTACGTATTAGTTAATCGTAGAGTACTATTAATGCATTAAGCCCACACGCGCGCACACACAAAAAAAAAAAAACAATAAGCGAAGCGCCATTGATAACCTCACCAAAGAATAACGAGGCCATTGGGCGTTTATCAAATCAAAAAAGCACTTAGAATTATCTTATTCATGGCCTGCACTAGATAAGAGCTTTAAAACATCCAGTAGCCATTAACGTCAAAGACTCTTGCAATAAATAGAGAGTTGTAAACTGATTGCTTCTGTTCTGCACCGGGAAGTCATAAGCCGCATAGCGTAGGGGCGCGCAAGGGATAAGGGATAGGTACTGGTTATTCTGGACGAGACAAAAGAGCGTTGAAGAAGTTAAATTCCGCATACTAACTGGTTTTTGGCATAATTTCATTAATGCTCGTCCAGTTTATTACTCCCAGTATACAATTTGTCTGCACTTTATCAGCCTGATCTTAGATTATCTACTCTCTCTCTCTCTCTCTCTCTCTCGACTCTCTCTACTCTCGTCCTTCTCTTTTTCTTTTCTTATAGTTAGAATATATATTATAATATATATAACTAATTAATATGTAATGGATTATTGTTTCATTATTTTATATAAATATAAATCTATCAATATATATATTATATATTATCTATATACTTATAATGGTATGTTGTGTTGGTGTGGGTTGTATAAGATAATTACAATTATCTATGGTGTGTGTGATAAAAAATAAAAATGATATATTATCTCTATATATAGTATATATATATATCTATATAATAGATTATAATAATATATATCTATATCATATATAAGTATCTACACACACATATATATACATATATATATATATATATATATATATATATATATGTATATGTGTATGTATTGTATGTATGTATATTATATATATGTAATGTGTTTGTGTCACTGACTGACTGCCGAAAAATTGTATGTGTAAGCTAAGCAGTAAAAACCGAAAGGTGGAAGATGTGGTGATAATGATGATTCCCCACCAGTTCTAGCCTTCATTTTTGTCAGTATTTGGCATAAAATGATCCTTTAACCTTTCTCCTCGTGACCAAACTATCTTTAAACATTCCGATCGATTACTTATCCTGTGCTTTTCTTTTTTACAAATTTATCGTCGTACTTCTGTTTATCATGCTCTCAGCATTTCATGTGCTATATACACTGTGTGAACAATTATTCTCTACTAATTGCTCTTTTTCTTCTGTTTCATATGTATTCAGCATCCCCACTTCACTTCTTTCACATACCATTTCAAGCGCTGCCTCCTTAGACACTTCTCTTCGAAAACCATTGCAATGATCATGCTACCTTCCTTATAAAACAAATTTTTCGACTCGCCTATTCTGTCATCCTACTGTAGTCAGTTCCATTCATTTCACTCACAAATGCATATTATAGCTAAAGACAAATCCATTCATTTTTATCCATACTTGCAGTTCTTCGCTGGACGAGTGGTTTTCACGCTCGGCTGCCAATCCGGTGGTCCGAAGTTCGATTCCCAGCTCGGCCAACGCGAAATCAGAGAAATTTATATCTGGTGATAGAAATTCATTTCTCGATATAGTGTGGTTCGGCTCCCACAATAAGCTGTAGGTCCCGTTGCTAGGTGACCAATTGGTTTAGGTGACCAATTGGTTCCTAGCCACGTAATAATATCTCATCCTTCGGGCCAGCCCTAGGAGAGCTAGCTGTTGATCAGCTCAGTGGTCTGGTAGAACTAAGGTATACTTAACTTTATCCATACTTGCTTTGAATATGTCCTTTTGCAGGCTTCCAGTTAACCACATTAACATAATTTTGCCAACATTTCTTTCTATTTGCGCTCCGAACAAAATTTTCAGATTTTTTCCCCACCAATCTTTAAGCCTTAAAATATCATTGAGACAGTCAGTCACTTTTCTAACTACGTATTCCAACTTCCCAAACGTTGTCGCCATCTTTCCAGAATAGAAGTTGTATGAAATTTCAGTTCATTGATTATTTGATTCCCCTTGCGTTTTTTTTTTTTATAGCTTTTCCCCATGTCTATAATCTTTCGTTCTTCAAAAGGGAAGAATGTCGCTTCTTTCGGAAGTTTTATTTATTTATTTATTTATTTTTTAGTATACACGGGCCAAATAATGGTATTAGATAGTCCTTCGGAAGCCAAATAATGGTATTAGATAGTCCCATCTCATAGGCCATTACGCAGGGATTAAATAATCAGATATTTTATTTATTTTTTTCTTATAATATTCCAACGACCCCAACGACCGCAGACATAAAGATAATTGCCCATAAGTGCGCGTCAGGGTACTTATTCCTCTTTAGCAACGTTCCCAATTAATGGACCTTCTTTTTGCTAAGGCCTGTGCTGGCAGAAAGCCAGCTTAATACAATTCAACAACGAACTTTAGAGAGAGAGAGAGAACAGGATTACGAGGTTACGAGGGCTCAAGGAAGCTTGCAGTATACTATCGATCTGCATGTCCCCTTAATGGTTAGGTTAATGGCCAATTTACTACCACGTGATTACTACCATAGGCTATTAATTCACAGACTACCCCCATTCGTTAGAGGAATCACTGGCATCCTGATTCGGCTGAGATCAAGAGTCTATCTTCGTCTTGTATAAAAGTGAACCTTTGACTACAAATTGTCTATGAATTATCCGTTATCTCTAATACAGTCATGTAAATGGAACATGGATTGATATCATTAATACTTATATTGAATATGTTGGAAGTTCCAGTCATTCGTTAGTACATTTCGCATGAACCTCCTTTGTTCTCTATAATGTTTATACGAACTCCTCGGTCAAGGCTCGCCACATAAAGTATTGACATTATTTTAACATAACGTAATAAATGTTCTTAGCGGTTTGTATCATTAGCTTGAAATACCGACCGTTTACCAAGTTTGCTAAGTTTAGCAATATGAAAAGGAGAGACGGCGAAATGCATATTAATCCTTACGTCTCATGTGATTCTGAGAAAGTCTTCTATTGAATAATTCTGATGATAACAAAACATGGTTTATTTACTGAATTTAAATTTGATAAAACAATTAATGTATTTTTAGTTAGTGACTGAAGTTAATGCCGTTTCAGAGAGAGAGAGAGAGAGAGAGAGAGAGAGAGAGAGAGAGAGAGAGAGAGAGAGAGAGAGAGAGAGAGCGAAAGGACAAGCTTATGCAATATTCAGGAAAACAAAACCGAATGTGTCCTGAAGCCTTGATTCTCAACAAATGGAAATTCTCTCTATCACTGACCTTACCAGAGAGAGAGAGAGAGAGAGAGAGATCTGGCTTAAAAGCTTTTATGATAAAATTAAAAGAAATGTAACTGATTGCTTTCAATATGATCACAATACGCATTTGTTTCTTCGTGCGTATTTTTTTATGGAACACCTTGAACACTTTTCCCAAATCTCTCTCTCTCTCTCTCTCTCTCTCTCTCTCTCTCGTTCTCTCTCTCTTCCTCTCTCTCCACTCCTCTCCCCTTCTCTCCTCCTCTCTCCTTCTCTCTCTCTCACAATATTAGAGAGGGAAATTCGGAAATTCGGACCCTTATTAGGGAACGTTCTCCCAACGCTCATATATCATTTAAATTAGCCCTCTTTTCCTTCGATGAAACCAAAGCGACGTCCCCATTTCAGATTCCCAAAGGATTCCCAAAAGAGGAAAGGGAGAAGAAGAGCACTATCAGCAAGTCTCTCATTATCGCTTCATCGCTTGGAATCACCGGCCGTTATCTGTGCAGTCGATCGGAGTCGCAGACTCGCGCCATCATATTGTTCTGAAGAGGAGAGTGTTCTTCATCACGACAGAGCTTCATCGCGTGTGTCTGTCGGCTGCGTTCTTTAGCCACTCCAGTTCAGTGGCGGAAACTGTACGTAGTTTTCGTAAAGGAGCGTTCGCATTGGTCAAATGAGATTGCTAGGCGCGTTCGTGAACGTGAACAGTTCTGGCGCGCTGGCCGGAAATTTGACAGCTTGTAGAGATAAGTTAGGATTTATGAAAAGCAGATTGACTTCGTTCAGACTGAAGCATCGTCAGATGTGTACTATGAGGTGTATTTCAAGAGACTAAGGGGCATTTTTCATTGGATGTAAATCGTGTTGCTCATCCTTCCCGAACGTCAGGACTCCTTCATCTTGGTCACAGCATCCAGAACGCACCCTCTAGTCCCGGGGCCAGGTTACCAAGGGCAATTATTAATCATAATTAGGTAATGGATCTAGCCCCTGCGGTGTGCATCCCACCATATAATTACGTCCTTCACAAACCACTAACGGCTCTATTAGCGTGCAATCACTAATGAAAGACTTGACCCACACGTCCGGAACGAGAAATTCTTCTCTCGTCGCCCATTCTCGCTCTTTACTAACGTTAATTTCCACTTCAGAAACAACGGTGTTGGAATAAGTTCCGATTTCCATTCCTTCCAGGTCGTAAAAAGAACGAGAATCGTGTGGAAGGCCAATTAAACATTACGCTGCAGATTCTATGGGCTTTTGTTTCCTTATAAAGGAGGGTTGAAGGCGCTCCATAATTGGCAGAAAGCTCCATCGTAATTTGCAAAGGGCAGCCATCTATAATCTACTCGACACGCACGTACCAACCCGGCCGCCCCCACTGCCCTCCAAAAATTGTTACGATGTAAATCGATATTCTTATGATAATAACAATCGGGGGGGGGGAAAGGCTATGGCTGTATGTGAAGTTTCCTCGTGATGTTCGGAAGGCGACGCCTCTTGCTTTAGACAGCACTGATCTTTTGCAGAATAAAATTTAATGTGAATTTCTCTTGAAAAAATATTGTTCCCGATTCTTATCCCTTTCATCTTCAATACACGTTAGTTGGTACTTTAAATAATCAAGATTAAGATACTTCAAAGTGACTGATTCTAGTTCTACTCGATGACCATAAGTGATTTTTATGTAAAGTCGCCGTTTCTACATGGCCCAGAATGAACGGAATTTGCAAGGCGTAAGGTTGAAGACCAAAGGAATAATTTGAGTAGTTTAAAATATAATAACTTGAACTTTGGAGGGTGAAACCACGTGTAAACAGCCTGCTGCAAATCACTGATGAAGTAAACCTGTTCATCAAATCCTGCGCCGGAGTAAATATGATGGGAAACTGAAGAAAAAAAAAGCGAAAGGTTACGCAAAATTCGATCCGTACATTGTTCAAGCTTAAAGCCTTTGTACTCTCACTGATGTACTGAAAATCTTAACAGATTTTGATTATCGATGGCTACGATAGCTTGAAGGGAGACAAAAAGTTTTTTTTATAACCTGTAATGATGATTCTGAAAAGTATAAGAGAAATATGCCTAGAAGTTTATGAAGTATTAAAGTGTCGTGAGACATAATACGGCTGTTTTCATGTTAGTGGAAGTATCTCTCTCTCTCTCTCTCTCTCTCTCTCTCTCTCTCTCTGTGTGTGTGTGTGTGTGTGTGTGCCCCTCAGTACCTACCGGACTTCATTCCTTTCTCAACATTTTAAAACATTTTATTATCTTTTATATCAGCAAAGAAACCAATGTCCCATGCTTTATGCAGATTTCCTTACATGGCATCTCGCTCAGACTGATCTCATATTTATTGAAGTTTCTGTGATAACCATTGTTTGCAGTTAGATATCATGAGATTACATTTAATTATTTAGGTTATAATAGGGTATGTTCAAACAGTTTTATCACCTTTGAGAAACTAGTTTAAATGTTTATGATTCAAGTTACAGCTGTTACGTTGAATTGGGCTACATTAATGAAGTTCACAACACGAAGTCTCGAATATTTAACAAATTACAGTAGTTAATCGGAGATTTGGGAGATATAGCAAAATCTTGGGAGGAATTGTAAATCGTCTATCCAGAAACTTTTATTCTTAATAAGATTCAATTGATACCCAAAGCTATTGTTGAAAAGTTTAGAAAAAAATCATCCTTATTCATGGTGAATTTCTTGAAATCCTAAATAAAAGTAGACTCTAGATTATGTTAAATGGAGATGTTAGATCGTCTACATGAAAATGATTAGAATAATAGGTCACTCAGGTAAGTTTTGGTTTGCCTTGGGACCCTGCACGTCCTGTTGCTAGTTTCATTTACTCTCGATATGACTGGGTTAGATCTGTGAAAATGTAAATGAAAGATCCCGTGTGTGTGATAGCTTTTACAATGAGTCAGGTGGAAATGCTAGCAGATATCGGAAGAAAATTGAAAGTGGCCGATGGAAAGCAAAACAGTTTTAATGTTCTGGACGGATGGTTGATGGGATTGAAATTTTAAGACTTCTTGTTTTGTTGGGTAAATATAATTTTTGGATCTTTCATAGATAGCGACCCCCAACAAAATTCGGGGGGCTTTATCTAGGACTAATATTCCTTGGAGACTGTAAATATCTTTAGGATATTTACAGTCTTCTGCTTATGGTTTTGCGGTCATCGTCAACGGGCTTGTACTAAACGCCTTTGCAAAGGTAGATACATCCCGGGTTAAAGCGCCTCAGTGGCGTGATCGGTATGGTCTTGACCTGCCACCTCGGAGGCTGCGAGTTCGATTCTCGGGCATTCCATTGAGGAGTGAGAGATGTGTATTTCTGGTGATAGAAGTTCACTCTCGACGTGGTTCGGAAGTCACGTAAAGCCGTTGGTCCCGTTGCTGAATAACCACTGGTTCCATGCAACGTAAAAACACTTTACAAACAAACAAACATCTCGGGTTAAAACTCTGAGGGCCACTATCTAGGAAAGATCCAAGTTTTTCACTAATCATTTAATTTCTATGAAGAAATAAGAAAACAGGGTAGTCTACAGTATGATTAGTACATTGCGGTCACATCCAATATATTGAAAAAAATTGTTAGGACGACTGTAAGGTAAAAGCTGACCAATTGCCATGATCCCTAATGTAACATTTGCAATCTTCATACAGAGATTCTGACGTTCGAGAGCAAAAACAGTTGAATTACTCTTCCGGTACTGAAAGAGATGAACTCGTTAGAAATACTATATTGGGCAGGGCGTCTGCATATGACTGGACCTAGGAGACCAAGGGAAACCTAAATGAGGTCAATGAGCATGATGAACATCGCCGTGACATCGTTGGACAGTAAACGTCGTCGTAGCGGTGATGACAAGAGAAAACGGACAAAGAACTGGTGTATAGCAAATTGGAAAGTTTGAATCCTTCAGCATTTGGTAACCAGAAAAAACAAGAAAGAAAAAAACCGCTTAGTTTTCTGGGTGAGCAGATGAGGCGGTCGATTAAGCAATGTGAGGCGATGCTCCTCTCATCTTAATGAGGAAATTAAAAGGCGAGAATGAGCGATTGCGAGGTTAATGCGCGAAGCAAGAACTCAATGAGGCCTGATTTGCTGCCGATACCCGAATCGTACGCGATGGTCACGCTACACTGGCGTTTTGATTATTGATGGACCGGCACTGCGTTTGATCAAAGAGCCACAACTAATTTTGGGCAGTTTTGACAAGTGGTTCGTGTGATGCTTATCTGTAGGGTGATGGGGCTAGGCTGCTTTTCCAGGGGCATTTACTGATAATTATGATGGACAGGGTGCTGTTAAGAAATTTAAAAAAAGAGGAAGGAAGAAAAAAAAAAAGAGATGGAAGAATCACCTACTCATTGCTAATTCTTCATGTTTTCCTTGCATTAATTCAGTAATTGATCGTCAAAAAAAAACTAGAATATCCTGCTTGCCTTTTTATTATGTCGCGATAGTAGAGAGAGAGAGAGAGAGAGGAGAGAGAGAGTAGAGAGAGAGAGAGAGAGAGCGGTTGGGGGGCCGTTTCGGCACCGGTTGGTGGTGAGAATGTTCTTGTGACTATACTCTGTTTTTTTTCCATCTGTCTACCCGCTTGTGGTGTTTGCGTATGGTAAAACTGCGTCCCGGGCTTTAGATAGTTACGCTGTGTGTAAGTTTTAGGTAAATAAAAGGATATCTGGATGTACATTTGCAACTGAAAAGTGTTTTAATAATTTATTGTGTGCGAATTACACCGTTAATATTCGAAATAGGATATTGTTATAATTGTTGAATGTAAGCTCTTTGTAAGCATCTGTCCACCTCAGGCGGGTGGACAGATGGAAAAAAACCGAGTTTAGTCAACTTCGATAACTTGGGATTCTGATCCTGTGATGAGATAAAAACGAAAATTTTAATCATTGAACTCTGTATTCTTTTAAGAACAAAGTTCATGAGGACGGGTAAACTAATACTTTTTTGTAGCCTGATAAAAGAAATTTTGTAAGAATCTTCTACATTTTTAGTGGTTCCAGTTTTGACTTTTCTGCAGAGCTGTGATTTGATTAATGAAATATAAAACCGTAGAGCGTTTAATGAATTTTAAAAAATTTTGAAAAGTTATTTGAATAATTCTGAATTTCAATATACCTTTTTAGTATGTTTGTAAGGGGAACATTTATTGCTTTTGTGTGTTCTACTATGAAAACATTTCCTTGCCTTGCGGTTTTTATTTATTTTTCTGAACGACTTATTAGGTCGGTATGGTATTGGCGTGCCACCTCGTTGGCCGCGAGTTCGATTCTCGGCCATTCCATTGAGGTGTAAGAGATGTGTATTTCTGGTGATAGCGTTTCACTCTCGGCGTGGTTCGGAAGTCACGTAAAGCCGTTGATCCCGTTGATGAATAGCCACTGGTTCCATGCAACGTAAAAACTCCATACAAACTAACCTATTAGGTCCCAGTTCATGGCCTCAGGGCCAGCCCTAGGAGAGCTGAAAATCAGTTCAATGGTCTGGTTAAACTACTTATGTAATATAATAATAATAATGTAGCCCAGGCCCGAAGAAAACTGGGAAAAAAATAACAGTCAAGTAATTCCAATAAGAAAGCTGTGCTCGTGTCGCCCACCTCTTTCCAACATGATTTTGTATTTGGTAATTTTATTCACAGTGATTTTTTATTTCTATAGAATTTTGGCTTTATGCCAAGCACTGGTGCAACTAAGGCCATTCAGCGCTGAAACGGAAATGGAGAGTAAAAGGTTACAAAGGTGTGACAGAAGGAAAACCTCGCAGTTGCACTATGAAACAATTGTCATGAGAGGGTGAACAGTAAGATGGAAGAAAGAGAATGTGAAAGGAGGTACAGTAAAAGGAGTGAAAGTAGTTGTAGCTAGGGGCTGAAGGGACGCTGCAAAGAACCTTAAGGAATACCTACATTGCTCCGAATGAGGTGCACTGACGGCGCTACATCCCTACGGGGTTCATTCACAGTGGAGCACTTGCTTTTCTTATTGTGACTCATTGCCAATGACTACAGCGACTCCTAAGCGGCGTTGACAATTCTGGTGATGGCCACCGGAGCGTATATAGCAGTGGCAAGTTTATGGCAAGCACATGGATGCCTAAACCTATTTCTACTGCTATTTTATGTGAAGGCCGATGGCATGGGCAACCAAGTGCTCTTATGTAGCCAAGGCCTCGCAGAAAAGCAGAAATAGGACTAACTAGTTGGCATAACTCTTAAGGATAATGATACACCGCTTCCTATAATAAGGACCCTTGTAGGGATCCAGTGCTGTCAGTGAACATCATGCTGTGCACTGTAGGCATTACTTAAGGAAGGTTGTTTGCAGTGTACCATCCTAGCTGCAGCCTCTTTCATTCCTTTTACTGTACCTCCGTTCTTATTATCTTCCATCTTACTTTCCACCCTCTCCTAACAATGTTATAGTAGTGCAACTGCGAGGTATAGTTCCTCGTTGGACGCGTGGTTTACGTTCTCGCCAACCAATTCAGTAGTCGTGAGCACGACTCTACCAACGTTGAATTAAAGGAATATATTTCTGGTGATTAGAAATTCATTTCTCTATATAATGGGGTTCGGATCCCACAATAATCTGTAGGTCCCGTTGCTTGGTAACCATTTGGTTCCTAGCCACGTAAAAATATCTAATCCTTCTGGCCAGCCCTAGGAGAGCTGTTAAACTAAGATATACTTAACTTTTTAGTAACTGCTAAGTTTTTCTCCTATGACACCCTTCAGACCTTTTTACTGTTAATTTCCGTTTCGGCGCCGAATGAACTTGTAGGTCCCGGCGCTTGGCCTTTGGCCGGAATTCTATATTCTATGCTATTGTGAAATAAGGACTGTTATAGGAGTCAGAGAAATCAGCAGTGCAAGGCGCTGCCCTTCTCATGCTAATGAGGAAGTCAATAGGCGAGAATGAGTGACTGCGATGTTCATGAGGGAAGCGAGATCTCAATCATGTCTGATTTGCGGCCGATAACCTGAATCATGCCTGTTGGTCGAGGCCATTTTTTTTCCTAGCACTGCATTTGATCAAAGAGCCAGAACTAATTTTGAGCAATTCTGACAAATGGTTCGTAGTAGATGCTTATCTATAGGGTGTTGGGGTTGGGTTGCTTTTCCAGGGGCATTCAGACTTAATTGTGATGAACACGGTTTTCTTGAGGAGTAAGAAATAGGAACAGAAAAAAAATAAATGCAACGCTCAGGTTATAAATGCTAATGGTCCATTTTTCCTTAATGTTAATGCTACAATTATTCCTTGATGCAAGGTAGCTATTACGCTTGATATTGTTTAAATATGATGAATGTGGAGAGAGTGAGAGAGAGAGATGCGTGTGATTACGTATTGCAGATAACAAGGGTGTAGGTACAACCTGATGCAACCATGGAAATTTTAGTGGTCATGCAATTGTGGACAAGAAAATGTTCCTCAAAAAGGCAGACTCATACGAGAGACGAAAGCGAACTCGCCATAGCAACTCTAATGAGAAATCTGTGTTCGTTCCTACTTATCTCATTCCTACATCGGATTATATATTTGTTATTTTCTTTTCGCCGTTTTATCTTTTTCCACGTAATCGCATTCAATTCAGGGGAAGCCAGCGTTGCGCCGGTGGCCTTTTAGCTTCTTCCGTAGGAATGATGGTTCTTTTTTCATAATAATAATAATTATTATTATTCTTATAGTAATAATAATAATAATAATAATAATAATAATAATAATAATAATAATAATAATAATAATAAAGCTATATACTATATTTCAGGAGATTTTTCCCTGCGGAATGTTGTAAGTCTTCACAACCTTCAATGATAATAATACACATAAATTCTTGTCTGATGGGACGGGGACCCGGTGCCATTAAATAGCCCAGGCTTGTACGAACACGAAAGCCCGAAGTAGAGAAAAGAGACTGGGGGTCTGAAATTTAAAATCAGAATTTTTTTTTTATTTGAAAGAAGACCAACAACTTCCGGGATGAGGGTTCCATTTTCTTTGGATATAATGTCAGTAGTGGTGCATCACATAACCAAGACCAATACATCGTTCATTTAACGTGAATTACTCTGGCTGGCATGTCTGTTTTCCAGATTAACCACAAAAGCTTTTGGAAAGTTTTTAGGCGTGATGTAGAGACAAGAGTACATTTACTTTTGGAGACCTTCCTAAACTATGTATATCATGTGGTTTCACTTTGTCCAGTTGCTTCGAATTAGCTTGAGCAATACTTTCAGCAACCCTTTGATTTAGCAATCATTACCACAATGTATACGATTCCCGAGGCACTAAGCAAGATACGGCATTCTTGGTTAAATTCTGGAAATGTTTATGTCTCGTAATCACTGACATTTATTTTTCTTTAACGATTCCACTACTAGATGGGTATTATGCAAGTTAGGGTAATAAAAGTTATCTGTGTTATTGTATGGCTCTTTGCTTCCGTACTTGAAGTTTTAATGAAGTTTTACTTACAATTTTACAAATTGTAAGTAGTCGTAAGAATTTTGTTTCCACATTCAGATTGGCTTTCAGTGGTTTACACAATGTTTACTTATACTTCATCAACATTCGCCCAAAAAAAAAATAAATAAATAAAGAATTTCATTTCCATCATACGAGTTGTTAGTCAATCGCACACAGTCGAAATTATATTTCTTTTACGGCCAGGTAAAGCAAGAGAATAAAAAAATTATCATTTTCTTTATATTTTCTTGGCAATCAAGAAAATGATATATTTTCATTCCTTTCACTGGAAATCTCCACAAAGAGAGCAGATGAGGGTCAGCGGTGAATATCCTTAAAAATAGTAACTACACAACCATTTGAATAACAACTATTTGAATTCCTTGAGAGAAGCAACTGAAATATGCACAAAAATCATCGTCCTGGTAAGAGCATTCATTTTAGATCCTTACAAATAAGTCTTAAGACATATCACCGCAAATGACTATGTGAATTTACTACACACGTGAAACTTACACTTATCTGGAGGAATCCATACTTAGCCCGTTATCGACAACACGACACGTGATTTACACGTAAATGTGCAGATAAAAGGCTAGACCCACAATACCCTCAACCTTGTGTTCAGAGAGGAGATCTACGCATATGTAAGTCTCAGACCTCGTCTAATGATAGCTCTCTCCCGTCTGCCGAATCAATGATCGTTTGTCCAAAATGTAAATATAACAGTAACCTGTAATTGTGCTTGAGAGACAAGAATTCCCCGCACAGTCAGTGCTTAAGGTCCTGGTTTTATTTGTAGGTTTACGTCTTTTGTCCTTTTGTATTCTATTACTTTGTTAAGATGCAGGATTATCTGACGCTAAGCAGTATACATATGCACATATATATGTGTGTGTTTGTGACTACCGCCTGTTGACGACAGAGATTAAAATTATCGTTTACCTTCAAGATTTGTCCTTAACCAATAAACACAAGTAGGGACTTTAAGAAAAAAGAATAGAACCCAAACACTGTAGTATATTCGCAGACAAATGGGTGACTGGCTGGGTAAACTTTACCCTTATATGATGTTTGGCTTCAAGACATGTTGCAGTGATGAATGCCAAGTCTTGCTATTTATTTGAATTGCTTAAACCTTGATTTTCTCGTTTGTTTTCATTTTTTAATATTGAAATATGACTACATTTGATACCAGTGCGTTGATCCTTATGCTTGTTATCGTTGCATATGTGACAGTCACTGAATAAAAACTGAGGTAATGTATATTCGAGACATTTAAACATTCTACGGCCATATAAAGCATGATGGACGTCCGTAATCTGACTTATTAGGAATATGTGCCATTTAATTTGGGCGAACGAAACATTTGATGGTTTAGGAAGAGAACGCAGATGTAAAGGAAGTAGAAAATGCATAGATAGAAATATTATTGGCAATCAAAATACATGGTTAAAATGGGTAGATACTATCAAATAAGATAAGTTTGCTTTCACAAAAGAAACCTTTAAAGTCGACACGTACAGAGAAGCATCCATGACGCAGGGAAAAGCATTGCACGGTATATATATAAAAAAAGTTGTACAATTTTTTTCAGAGCAGATATGGATATCAACCATTAAATTGTTTTGGTAATGATGAAGACAAAACTGAAAAAGAGGCGGATCTGCAAACATTTGCCTAATAAGTCGTAAAAAAAAAGTCAAAGAAAAACTGTGGAAGGGGAAGGTTGAACTGACATCTGTTTACATAGACTAGGAGGAATTGGGAGCGCACTCACAAAAAATGGATAAATACCGAGGTCTCAAAAATATTGCGATATTGTATAACTTAATTAATAACATGGATAAACACATGCAAAGGAAAAAAATGGATCAAAACTAAGAAGCAATTTTGATAGGGAAAGAGAGGGAGAAAGTCGTATTAACACACTTTGAGGGGTTCTAGAAGTCTCCGCGGCATTGAACTCACCCTCTTGAGAGGTTAGTTCATTGGACAGCATTCAGCAACAAAAGACAGGTCCTTAGGTACCGTAAGGAGAATGATGTGTGTTTATGAACTTTTTTCCATTGCGTTTTCGGTGAATTGGTGAAAATGGCGTAACATACGTGGCTCAGATCAGAGTGAATGAATATTGAGAGCCACCACTAGTCATGCTAATATTTCAAAGACTGGCCACAGCAAAGCTACAATGAGACGCATCGTAACATTGAGCAAAAACTGACATATCCTGAGAAGAGTGTAACTTTGCAGATAACGTAGGTAGATATGCATCATAATATAACTCTACAACCTACCCCTTCCCTCCCAAGAAAAAGTTAATAAGAATTTACGACATTTGCAAAAACAAAAATTTTGGGATTCCATCTTCGTATGCAACGAACTAGAGAGTATAGCGGACACCTGGTCTTTTGAACATTATATGAACCGTCTATGCAGGTTTACAACTTATACTTCTTTGGTCTATCTCAACTCATCGTGTAAGCAGACCACCAAATTACGCTACAGTTGCACTGATGGTAATTTAGTCTGCATTATTTGAAAATAGCTCGAGTATGTTTAAGATCAACTGACAAAGATCTGTAGCACCATTTTAGCCAAGATTGTAGTAGTTCTTCCCACTTAAACTCGCACTGTCTTTTGTTTTTATATATTTGACGTGAATAGTTATTCAACGGTGGATTCATGTATGATGCAACTTCAGAGTGCACCAGCTTAGTGTATCTGCACATATATATATATATATATAATATATATATACATATATATATATATATATATACTATATATAAAATACATATGCATATAATATATATATATATATATATATATATATATATATATATATATATATATATATATATATATATTACATTAAACTGTTTCCTCAAGCGGAGAAAGCTTCTGAGAAAACAAGACCATGGTCATTACCGCATTCAGACTTAAGCTGCTGATACGAGGATGATCCTGTTGTGCGAAAACTTTCAAAACATAGCCACTTCATACACCTACCTAAACTGAAGAAGACTCATCAGTATTGTGTCAGAGCCCACACATTGAGTCATTCACCCTTTCTGTTTTGTACTTGATCGCCTCTTCCTACATAGTAAGGCCTTCCATTCCAGTACTAATTTAGAGCATCTAGCCAGAGGTCTTCTCCTTCCTTACAACACTTCCATATGCTTAGTTTACTTTTAAGTTATCGAAACGACCAAACCTAAGTTCTGATTCCTCATTCAGCTTACACTAACCTTTGTATCAATTCGATGTATCTTAAATATTATTGTTCGTTCTTTCAGTGCCTCTTACTCGCATATACTATGCAAACAATTGTTTATCTCGACATGTCATATTAATGTCTTTTGTTTACATTTTGCACTTCATTAAAGAAGAGTTGGCTCAAAAATCCTTTCGTACACTCTGACCTTCATCTCCACATAGATTCTTCATCTCTCAACTTTGCTGTCTTCTGTGTTTCTCGTGTTGTGATCCGCCTATTCGCTCATCCTTCTATCATCCGATATAGTTTGCCCTCAAATACGTTTATCGTTTCACTGCTTATATCGTTTGACGATCCATATTAACATCATTGTGTCATCATTGTGGTTTCCATTTACCCTGTTAACTTTATTGATGATTGCTTTTCGATTCACTTTCTCCTTTAGCAAGTATATTCACAAACGTCCCCGTTTCTGCAGTTTCTCTTCATAATCCTCAGTCTATGCTGTATCATTTGCGACATAAGCCATTCCAAACTCCATTCGTGGCCCTTTTTTTCTTGCAACTTTGCACCTAGATTGGTTATTCCCTCTTTGACTTTTCACATCATTCCATCTAATATATCAAATAGCAATGGAACATAGAGTACCCTTGTTTTTCCTACTTTTACTCCAAACCAGTTGCCGACCAGTCTTGATATCCCAACATGGGTTGCACTTTTATCATAAAAACCAGTCATTGCTCTCAAAGGTTATGTTTTGTATTAAACACCAACAGTACTATCCACATGCATCTCTGTAAGTCCTGCCACAAGCTACCATGTACCACATACAGTGTTTTTGCATTTACTCAAACATTTTACATAAACTGTTACCTTTATAAAGTTATTACCTGCACCTTTTCATTCCTATCTATACCCGCACTCCTTCCCCTATGATTCAGTCTGTTCACCTACCTTATATTTTGACTTAAAATCCACCACACACATTCCTTGTTATAATTATTACTAGTTCCTCCATCATCTTTGTCTTATGTAAATAAACAATTTATCTTCTTACCAATTCTTTAGAAACTTTCCTTGCTCGTTACCCTCACCAACATGGGGCTGCATTTCACTCGTAATTCCATCTGCTTTTGATACCTGTCTACAACCTCAACACCTTCTTCTGTACTCATTCTCAAATTTTCACAAGCAACATTCAGTTCTGCCTCTCATCAAGCCTCCATATTCAACATATCTACAATACACTCACCTCATCAACTGAGGACTGCTTTATCTTCAGACATTATCTGTCTAGTGGCAACTTTGAATTTACTTCAAAAGAGAATAAATCCTTTAAAGTACCTGACAGATTCAAACCTCTCTCTCTCTCTCTCTCTCTCTCTATATATATATACTAGCAAACTGACCCATCTACGATGGGTGATAAAATATGGGTGCAGAAGTGAAAAATTTATATGTACTATTTGTTCAGCAATATTAAAATAAGGGCGATTTTTATACATACCTACTACAGAACCTCTTTGTACACAATATTATCAGTTTGTCCACAACTTAATTTCAAGTTGGCAGAGTCAGTTGCTCTGCTCATCGCCACATACAGTTGGCCATGCTTGAACATGGGTGACGGCAGAAACACACCAACACAATCAAAAGACTGGCCATGCGAATTGTTTGCAGTGAATGAGAAGGCCAGGTTGATGGGAAACTGCCTGCGCCATAACTGGAACGGAAACTGGTTGTCCGAAGGCATCAGAGGAATCCGGGGGATGAACAGACGTTTGCCGGTGTGAAGGCCCGTTGCTATCACTGCTTCGATGACGTGGGAGTTTAACTCCTTAACGGTGTACCTCGTTCCGTTGCAATGTCCATTGGCAGGATCGAAATTCCGAAGCAACATTACCGGGCAGTACTTCTTCAACTTTATTTTGTGCACTGGCAGTCCCGATGGATTTAAGATATTCAAAAAATCTTGCGGATATTTATTATAATTTTCATCTTCTATTGTGTCCGAGCTGAAATATTTGCGACTTCCACCAGGGAAGTTGTACAGAAATTATGTATGAAAATTCGTAACGTAACTAAGTCTACGGGAATAAACAGCCTTGTTTCACAGCCAGAAACAGCTCCGTTTCAGGAAATCCCTTCTCACCCCCACCCCCCCCTACAAAGGAGGGGGTTAAGGTTTGGATGAAACCCCATTACAAACCATCTTAGGGGTCCCCACCATAACCCTGCCAAGTTTCATGCCCATCTGACCAGCCGTTTGGCCATGATTGAATGACAGACACACAGTTGTTCTGTCCATTAATACAGTTAATAACATAACCTCATTTAAACAGAGTGATATCTGACGGAGACTGTTAGAAAAATGTTATAAGCTTTCCAGGACTGTCTGTCAGCATTGTCTGGTACCAGACAATGACAGATAGTCTTGGAAACCAAAAATGTCTGTTAGATATTACTGTTTAAATGAGGTTCTGTTATTAATTGTATACACAGACACAGACACACACACACGCCACACACACACATATATATATATATATATATATATATATATATATTATATCCAATGTAGTACGAAGGAACATGTGCTTGAGAATATCCTTGAATCCACGGTAGAAGGTGAGTGAAACTTGGTTGGCAACACTTATTTATATCACGGGAGGGCGGGGTTACAGTTTGTTAATCTTTGCAGAGTGTTCTTTAAGCAAAAAAGACAAGGAAAGAGAATCAAAGAGCTAATCCAGGGTGGAGATTTATACTCCTCGTTGATGTTGCTTCAATAAAAATGGACTCCAACAGATTCGTGTTCCTTTGGTCATTGACTATGTGGATTATCGATGTACTATTCCACTTAATGGCATGGCCTGTCTTTAGCCAATGATCCACAATGCCAAATGCCATTATTCGTTAAGCCTCTTGAAATGGTATATTTGAGCTATGAGCGTCGCATTTTTTATTCATTTCGAAGTTTGACCATTATAAATCTTATTACATTCTTTGCAAGGAATACTGTATACAATATTGTTTGAATTGGGCAGGCTATTATTTGATTAGTTTATTCCTGAAAATCTCAATAGTTTTTAAAATGGAAACAGCAGGACTGAAATTAGGATGAAATGGTAAGCAGAGAATATTTTTGAGTTCTTTGTTAACTCTGGTTGGATTGTAATGTCTTTTTTGCTTTATTTTTTACAAAGTTTCAAAAAATATGGGGGGTTACGTAATGAATCTCGTATTTTATCAATAATTTTAAACTCATCTTCTAAAAATTCCAGGCTACAAATTCTAAGAGCTCTGAAATACATACTGGAAAATGTTAACATATTTGTTTAGCATGGTTAGAGTAAAAATGAATATATGACAAGTTATCCTTGGGTTTCCTATATACTTTAAAACAAAGATTGGTGATATTTCTAATAACTAAGACATCCAAAAATGGTATACAATTATTTTCTTCATATTCTATCGTAAATTTTATGGATTGTACAAGATTATTAATTGTATACAAGAAATCAGGAATATTACATTTTCATGTACAATACAAAAACAATCGTCTACATATCTAACCCAAAACACCTTAGAGAATAAATTTCTTGGAATAGGTGTATATATTAAAAAAATTCCATGTAAATATTAGACAAGAGTGGCGATAGAGGGTTACCCATAGCCATACCTAATATGTGGTTATAAAAATTATCATTGAAAGTGAATTTACCATTTTTCATAAAGAGATGCCAAATTCATAATGACATTAGTAGGTCATTCTAGATTATACAAGTATAAATGTTGTGATAAATATTAAGCTGAAAAACTATGAAGTCACCTTATAAGGTACTTAAAAATACTGAAGGGAAGTCAATTCATACACCTTTGAAATGTTTAAATTTATTATTTATTGCAAATGTGTCAAGTACATGACACAGGGCTCTTCCTCTTCAATAATCAGCTTCTCCTCCATACCTGGATGGGAAATACAGAAATTGCACGTTAGTGGTGAAGAACCTAAGAATTAATTTAAATTATATAGGTAAGAATAATATGGCAAGAAGCACTTATACATAGGAATATGCAAACTGTTACCTTACTGTAAGTAGGTCAAGACAAGAAAAACCAAGTATGACAACCAAATCAAGGCTGGATAATCCTATCCTGAAATAATATAATATCCGTGTAAGTTTGCATTAAAGGAGATTCTTGCAATTTTATGTTGACTTATCCAGAAATAACAAATAGTAGCTACCACTATGTACAATAAACCCCATGAACAACCGTTCAGTAGAGTTGCGAAACCACTGTAAGGACAAGAGAAATCCTTTATAACTATTAAACATTCGTGAATATCCGTACCCTACCGATGGCAGGTAGGAAGGACTTAATAGGCAGCGACAAAGGCTCAAAGAGATTGTAAAGATTACCATTCAGCATTTGCCCCAAAAAATACTTGGTACTCACCGTAGTCCATCCGAGCAAGAAGGGATTGAAGTCAATGCTTAGGAGAACATGACTTTTCTCCACAAATCATCCACTAAGGTGAATCAAAGTCGAGACGATGATGAACAAATCAGTCGTAGGAGGCAGAGCACATCCAGGTGGCCACCAATTACGCCGTTCCAAATGATAGGAACCAAGGGAATACTTCACAAATGCCTCTTGAGGGACCCTTGATTCTTAATAACATTCTCAGAGCCTCGTCCAAGACATCCTCCAGGAAGACAAGCTCACTCTGACGATGGAAGACGGGCTCATGGCATACGGGTATGTGGGTGGGTCCTACAGGATAGCTCACTGCCCTAATGCTCTGACAGGACCGCCCGGACTGACCGGACTGGCAGAACTGCCTCGACTGCTGAGACTGCTTGGACTGCTCGTACTGGCTTCTCACGCATTCACCGATCTCGAAGTTTCCTCGTAAACAACAAAAAGAGGAGGAGTCAACAATTTGCTGATCATAACTATGGCAGCAGGAAGGACTGTAAGCGGTACCAAGTACTTATTTACTTATTTTGGTAATACTAAAATTCCATATTTACGAATCCTTCCTGCCGCTGTAGGCAAGTACATTAAAAATTTATTTATTCTGTATAGTCCTGGGGAGAAGATGGAAACTTTTTCCAAAGAAAAAATTTTCATCCACTAATAAATGTACAAAATATGCATGGACATACAGTAAAATTTAAAATTAAAACAAAAAAATGAATTAGTGAAGCATTTGTCTTGTCCTCGCCTCACTGGTTTCTGCAGCTTTCCTGCGGGGACGTGAGGATTTACCTAAAAAATTATTTTCAGGGAAATTATTTTCAGGGGAAAGACTGTCAGGACAAAAATGGGTGTTCTCCAACATGGGGATAAGGTTAGACACATGAATCTTGGTGGTCTGACCGGTTTTTCCCTTTTTTACCAAAGCATGGGTAACTTCACCCAGATCATTAAAAAAAATCTTCAAAATTATTCCTAATGGATAATTACTTCTTTTAGTATATTCTTCCTTTATTAGTACGATATCTCCTACTTTTGTCAGTTTGTGTGAGATGGGACGATATCTACTTTTTCTATCAACAGCTTGATGAATTAGAGTACCTAAAAATTCACTATGGTAGGTATCTAATAATGCATCTCGGACTTTACATAATTTTACATAATTTTTAGAAATATCTGAAACATGACAATTGGCAGGATTAAATTCTGGAGATTAAATCGGATCCTCTGGAAAAGGCTGTAACTCTGGAATCAAATTAGTGAAGTCAACTCATATCCTCTGATAAGCTGTTCAGGTGTTATAGGCTCTGGTACATAATCAATGTAGTCATCTCTTAAAGCCTCTTTAAAGGCTATCGGTCGTCTGTTAACGAGATGTATGATATTACACACAAGAAATTCGAAATCATAAAATGAAAGTACATTGTTTTTGATAGCTCCAAAGATTAATCGTTTTACCATCTTAACACATACTTCGACCAAAGAACCCAGCTGACTGCAACCCTTAAAATATTGTTGAAAGGATAAAGGTTTCACACAGTTTTCTTCAAAATACAATTGAGTCTGAGAGTCATTAATGAAAGAGCTTATAATATTAGCACCTGCTATCAACTGCGTTCCTAAATCACTGATACACAACTGGGGTATGCCATATTCAAAACAATGTAATTGGAAAGCTCTAAGAAAATCTGATACATTCAAACTTCTGCAGACCTTTAGATTAATGGCCCTTGCCCAAGTACAAGTTATGCACAATAACCATATTTTCTGTGTCACCTTTTCATTTTTTACGTTGAAAGGTCCTAAATAGTCAACAAAAACATTTGCAAAGGGAACTGTAGGAGGATCTGATCGGAAGTCTCTATAGGAATTTTGATTTAATTTTATGGTACGATTATTAAATCTTCGACAATGAACGCATTGCTTGAGAACTTTTTTGACAACTGAAAAATGTTTAGGAATATAGTAATACCTTCTAAGCTCAGTTAACACAGAATAACAACCTGAATGTAACAATTTTACATGTGCGTCCCAAATAATCAACTTAGTTAAATGACTGTCTGGATGTAATAGCACTGGAAATTTGCCGTTAATATTATAATTCCACTTCTTGAACTTACTTTTCACTCTTAAAATACCCTGTTCATCCATAAATAAATTTAGCTGCGTTATGACCGGAGGAATCACTTTCTTGGCATTCATACCAGTTTGAAAATACGCATATACCTCAGGGAAATACTTACATTGTTCAACGTGTAACAAATGACTCAGAGAGGAGGCAAAATAGTTAGTAACTGGAGAACAAGGAATTCCTGCCTTTAATTTCCACTTGTGTAAGGCCAAAAATACTCTACGATAAACTAGTAGAAGTCTCCGTAAACAAGAATAACTTTCCAATCAATCACAAGGTGGTTTAAATTTTCGGTAGCCCTAATTAAGGGAGACGAATGAATCTCCGTGGCGACCTCAAATGCTGGGATAGTAATCGACAATTCGGGGGACTTCGGTCAAGCTAATGTCTGGGCCTGTAAAATACATGACTTAAGGAGCTGATTATGCGATACACATCTAGTAATTAAGTCTGCAGGGTTATTCTTACCAGAATGAAATTAAACTTGACAGGATAAATTTCACACAATCTCTGTATATTATTAATTCTATTCAAAACAAAGGGAGAATGTTTATTTAATTTGTCTAGCTTCAAAGACGCAGAATTTAACCAATGTAATGCACAAAGAGAATCTGTATAGGCCATAATATTCTCAATTTCTATAGGTCTTATGCAAGGACGGGCCAGATAATCTTTGTAAATATCCAGAGCACACTCAACACTTAAGTGGACGGCATTTAGTTCAAGGGCAGGTATCGATTTATTCTTTAACTGTTTATTAACCAGTCTGTTCTTGGCATGAATAAAACTTAGATGGCCTGTATCAATATGCTGCAAATAAATAACACAACCGTAAATATCTCTACTTGCAATCTGAAAACACAAAAATGTTATATTTACCATCCCTAGGAACCTACAGATCGTTGAACTCTTATAGGAGCTCTATTTATTTGTTTGCAAATGTTGCTCCATTCTCGCTGCAAATCTGTAGCCAAGACTGTATCCCAGCTTAAATTTTTCTGGCACTGTAGCTTATGCATAAATAATCTGCAGCGATTAAACAAGGGCATATTAAAGCCAAAAATATCAAACTGAGAAGCAATAGTTTGTAAAATTGACCTCTTAGTTTTGGCACTTGAATCAAGGCATATAGGGTTAGTAAAAATTTCATCAGAATTCCTGTCCATGTTAGTCCAAACAATTTACTGGTGCTAGGGGTAACTTCTTCGGGGTCTCTCCGTCTATTTCCATCTGTAAGGCTATCATTAGTAACAACCTCTGCTAAATTAAAACCTAGTAAGGGTTAAAAATACGAGGAAGCGTGCGTTACGGTACGACCATTTCAACTCCTCTGAAGTATTAACAGTAATAGCCCCATTATCCATGTAAAATAGCGAATAAATGGACCTTTTCAATGCGAGGATCCTCAGAGTGCTGCAAAATCAAAATGTAATAAAGAGCCATCATTAATAAAAAAGGACTACATCCCCCCCCCCCCCTGTGAAGACCAAAAGGTAATCTCATATTCTTGAAAGCTACTAATGAAAAATCACCTTTGCCGACATTCTTGAACCAAAAAAATAAAAGTTTAGCCTGGTCATTTTCGGTCAAAGCCAACATATTGAAAGCTTTCTTAAGATCAAAAATAAGTAATTTCCTGTCAAATCTCAGATTCAAAAATGACGAAGATAGCTTTTGGTTTAATGCAGGTCCAGAATACATACACTGATTATGAGACAAAGAACTACCGTCTACCGAGTCTTTAAGATTCGATAAAAAGACCACCCTACACTTTGTGGTGACGTTGTCGGGTTTCAATATTGGCATGTGAGGCAAGAAAGGAAATTATTGAGGATTCTCAGTTTTAAAAATATCAAGATCATGGATGGGTTCAATAATTCCTGCGTTAATCTGTTCCCTTATGGTCTGATCAACGAGTTGTAGAAGACCATCGCGCTGTTTAAGTTTTCTAAAATTAGACTTTAGTATTAATTTTGACAGTCTTTCATTTTTAGACAACAAATGGGAGACTTTGCCATTCCATAATAAAGGAACCATAATTCGTCCATCAGACTCCCTCTGATATATGGTTTTAATTGAAAAATCGACCAGCTGATTATTAAGCTCTACACTTTCATCATTATACACATTTTGATCATAATTCAAAAAATGACCGCATTCAGACTCCAAAATTTGTTCAGTGGCCTGCTGCAATTGCCTTTCCATTAGTTTACCTTTATCATTGATAACTGAAAAGGAACAGTTTACTTCAAACCCGTTGTCCTGGTCACCATCAGACAGAAAATCTATTCTCGTAATAACAACGAGCTACTACCAACATGCACCGTAGAAACCGAACGAACATTACCGTCAGGTACAGAATTCAAAACTCCTGGGTTTACATTTAGGCAGGTTACGTTGTTCAACATCAAATCGACATTACCCTGCAATAAAATGCCAGCATGAGAATCTATGTATACCGAAGGATCAACGTCACCAAAAATTACGTCGGTACCTGCTAAACAATGTAAAAAGTCTGTACCTAACAAGAGGTTAACATTATCAATGGTGCGAGTGTGTTTATTTAACAACTTATCAGCAAACATCATACCCTGGTTTTGAAAACTTTCAATTACTTTACCAAGCAAAGGCAATTTTAAAGCAATACTAATATCAGGTACAACTAAGCCAAAAATTATAAAGGACAAACTACCTATTTTCACAGGCACTTCTACAATTTTAGTATAATATTCTTTATTCCCATTAAATCCACTCACCGTAAGTCTAACATCCGAATTGATAGTTTTAAGGTTTTTCTCCTCAGCTAACCTACTAGTGATGAAGGTGCTTTGTGAGCCACTGTCCCTTAGACCTCTGTACATGTCGCTGCCAATACTGAAAGAAAACGTGGGTAACACCGAGTTTCCATACGAGTGCAACAAAACGGCCACACCGCTGATTACTTTTTGTGGAGTTTCAAAATTTACTTTATCAGATTGTTTAGATCTGCTGCCTTTGGAGGGCTCAGACTCGCAAAGATAACTCATATGCCAACCACGGCAATTAAAACAACGTCTTCTAAATCTGAAATGACAGTTGTTAGATTCATGACTAAACTGACCACACTTAACACAACCGTGTTTAGATTTTAAAATTTGCACCTTATTGGTAGGGGAAGGGAACTTTGAACATTCATAAATAAAATGAGAATTATTAGCGTTACCAACTTTAAGACACAAAGAACAGCTGGGTGAAGACCTGGAATCTGAATCACTAGTTACTGCCTCTACAGCTAAATTTACCGCTTTTTCTTTTCGAGAAAAGTCCTTATATTCCTGTACATTCTGCGAGATTTTACTCTTTGTACCTTTAGCGACCTTTTTGTCGTTCTCGTATCTCTCACATGCTGTAAAAAAGTTTTTGGTCTTTATATCATTCAGGGCAGGGTGAGTCTTGCCTGTAATCTGAATTAAATGGCGCTGGAAACTATCATTCAGCCCATACCAAGCAAAATACCTAATGAACTCCTCAACGCTAATATTCAAAGTCTTCACTGATTCACATACCGATCTGAGTTCGGAAATAAAGAGAAAGGGGTCTTCACCATCTTTCAAATGCAAAGCAGTAATTTTCTTAATGGCTGAATTCTTCCGAATATCGGTTGATGCAAATGCTGAAATTAGCAATTCTTTGGCATCAGCGTAATGCTGCTTATCCGCTTCTAAGGAACCTAACAAAACCTTTCCTCTACCCTCAACTTGTTGTTTAAGTAACAAAAGCAAATCCCTATCGGGATAGTTAAAAGCTTTAGTAGTTCCCTCAAATTCTGTGATGAACTTCAAAAAATCTTCACCTTCTACACTACGAAACTTGGGAAGAGGGTGCCACAGGTTTTTTCGTTTAAGTAAACTGGCTACATCGCTAACATTACTAGAGCTAAGGATACTCGAGGAAATATCTGGGAGAGGTAAACAGGTTTCAATCTTATCTATATAATCCTGACATAATGATAATTCCATCTCTAAATCTGTACTATCAGAATCCCCTGGAAATTTCTTTATCCAAAATCTCAGTGTCCAAGTCAGTTAACTTATTCTTATAATTTACCAGAATACCTTTGATAGATAATTTTTCTTCCTGGCTAAGAGTATTGAATGTGGAGGACCTGTTATAATATTCAGTCACCTTTTTGCGGATGACTTTCCTTTGTCCAATAAGCACAGATAAAGCAGACATTGTTAAATTATACAAGAAATAATCCTAGAAAGGAAAAAATATTAATGTAATAATCCTAGAAAGGAAAAAATTAATATTAAAGTAATAAATCTGAAAGGAAATAAATTTCAGTTCACTCAATGGATCCCGACTACTTTCACCAACTAATGGGATTCTGCATAGCGAAAATCCAACTTCCTTCGTCGTTGCCCCACGTTGGGCGCCATAAGCTGAAAAACTATGAAGTCACCTTATAAGGTACTTAAAAATACTGAAGGGAAGTCAATTCATACACCTTTGAAATGTTTAAATTTATTATTTATTGCAAATGTGTCAAGTGCATGACACAGGGCTCTTCCTCTTCAATAATCAGCTTCTCCTCCATACCTGGATGGGAAATACAGAAATTGCACGTTAGTGGTGAAGCCTAAGAATTAATTTAAATTATATAGGTAAGAATAATATGGCAAGAAGCACTTATACATAGGAATATGCAAACTGTTACCTTACTGTAAGTAGGTCAAGACAAGAAAAACCAAGTATGACAACCAAATCAAGGCTGGATAATCCTATCCTGAAATAATATAATATCCGTGTAAGTTTGCATTAAAGGAGATTCTTGCAATTTTATGTTGACTTATCCAGAAATAACAAAAAATAGTAAAAGCTTACCACTATGTACAATAAACCCATGAACAACCTTCAGTAGAGTTGCGAAACCACTGTAAGGACAAGAGAAATCCTTTATAACTATTAAACATTCGTGAATATCCGTACTCTACCGATGGCAGGTAGGAAGGACTTTAATAGGCAGCGACAAAGGCTCAAAGAGATTGTTACGATTACCATTCAGCATTTGCCCCAAAAAATACTTGGTACTCACCGTAGTCCATCCGAGCAAGAAGGGATTGAAGTCAATGCTTAGGAGAACGTGACTTTTCTCCACAAATCATCCACTAAGGTGAATCAAAGTCGAGACGATGATGAAAACAAAATCAGTCGTAGGAGGCAGAGCACATCCAGGTGGCCACCAATTACGCCGTCCGAAATTATGGAACCAAGGGGAATACTTCACAAATGCCTCTTGAGGGACCCTTGATTCTTAATAACATTCTCAGAGCCTCGTCCAAGACATCCTCCAGGAAGACAAGCTCACTCTGACGATGCCCCCTAGATGCTGACCCCTTGACGTGGGTAGGGGGCTTAGGGACCAGCAGCTGGGCTCTGATGCCTGGTGGGGTTGCTTTCTCAGTGGTCCTTGGGGCCCAGCTGCTGATCCAACTAAATTAGTCATAACTTTTCCTTCTTTCTCTGCAATTTTTTCATTCTTATACATCCTTCTCCTTCATGTAATATTTTTTATTAGCATTTGGATCAATTATGTGGAATTTTTCCACTTTTGTTAAATTTTACTGCTTAGGTAAGTCTGAGAATGGGGGTCGTGTTTTGGAAGGGGTTTGCATTCAAAGCCAATTGTGGGAGTTGTGGTGGTTGAGTCGCCACCTGATATGGTTTGGACCCAAGAGATAGTGATGGGAACCTCCCATTGCTACCTTGAGGGCGGAACCATCTCCAAACATCAGCCCATCGGAATTCAGGCGGGGCTGGTGTTTTGGGATGGGACTCCTGGCTTTTGTCCGGAAGCCCACCAATACGTTTTGGAGTGGGGAGTCGGTCCCCATTAGTGGGGGCAGAACTCCCAGCAGGCGGATAGGCTTATACCTGGGCCACTGTAAGCGTATTGGTGCTATCCCGTAAGGGTAGGGTATGGGGTGGACTATTGGGAATCAACTCTCACTTGTGCCATTGGTGGAGAAATGTGAATACCTGACTGATCCACAACACTTTCTTGTAAAACCAAGCAGTTTTGGGTGTGTAGGTGAGCCGGTTTTGTGTGAGGTGGTCTGGTGTGTGCGTGCTTAGTATCCTGGATCGCTTTGTGGGCTTGTGCGGTTTGTTTGGGGTGGGGAGTTTGGGCATTAGAGGCTGCCTTGATTTCCCTTTCTGATGTGCTGCTGGGGTCTCAGCGTGGCTCTTGGGTATTGGGTGCGCACTTTTGGACTTCTGAATGTGACCGGCATAATTCTATGGATTTGGTTACTAGTTCTCCCTCCACTGGATCCAACGACTTACTGGCACTGGCAACGACTTCTGGCATGAAGATGGATATGAGCTCGGCTATCGGACAGAATGAAAAACTGAGACACCAGGGTATTAGTAAATCTGGTGGATTTGATCCTTATAGTAGAGTCCTTCATTGCACTAATATAAACTTGTCATTAGATTATGAATGTTTGTACAGTGTAATGAAACAATTTGGTAAAAGTGGAAAGAATTAAATTAGTTCTGGAAAAAGACAAGCAGTCATTTTCTGCTTATGTTAAATTTTCCTCGCCCTTGGAAGCTAGTGAGGCACAACAAAGACTCCATGGCCACATTCTTAATGATTTGGTTCTTAGCACGAAAGTGTTTTCAGTGAAAAATTTAAATTTGATTTTATCCCTAAGAATGAAGAACATGGACCAGCCCCATGAACCAGAGCGCTTCCTACCCCTATATGGCATGTTGCTAGCTTACAAGGAGGGTGGAGGAAAAAATTTGATAAAAGCTGCTGAATGCATCGAGAGCAAGGTAGGTTCCATTCCCTTCCATTGGAAACTTGAAGCGTTATGGAAAGAACTTGCTAATAAAAGCTGGTAATGAAACCCAAGCAATTTTGCTGAGCGAATTTTAAACCTCCTGAAAGTGGAAATATCGAATCTATTGCATCGCATAGATTCTTTAACACACTGAAAGGGAAGTAGTATACTCAAAAGACCTGCATGTTTTTGAAGAGGAGGAGATTCTCAATCGATGTCCTCCTTGTGTATCTCACGTAAAAAAGCTAGGAGGGGATGCAGCTATCCTTTTAACCTTCTCCTCCAGTTACTTACCTGATACTATCATTGTTGGCCATGAGAGGATGCAGGTTAAAAGATATAAAAGAAATCCGAAACAGTGTCGCAAATGTTTTGAATATGGCCACATTCAAAACTCTTGTGAAAACAACAAAATATGTTCTGTGTGCTCTGCGGAGCATGATAATTTTGACGAGTGTGTAGCAACCCAATACTGTTTTCAGTGTAAGGGTGATCACTCTCCAAATTCTAGGACTTGCCTCAGATACAGATTTGAAGAAGATGTATTGGCAGTGGCTGACAATGAACATGTCAGCATTAGCGAAGCAAAGCGTGTGGTAATGGGGGCAAACAAAAGTGCCAACTCTACCTATGCTTCGGTAATAAAACTTATGAAAAGTTCCAGCAATGTAAGAAAAACAAACAACTGCATCTGATAATAGGCATCACATACCTGCTACTCCACGGACTGTAAATTATGAAAATCCCCATTCTGTCAGGAAATTTTCATCTGCTAGTGTCTTGAACTCCAACACCAAAAGTTGTACTTCAAGAAGTACAGAAAACTCGCCTACCAAAGTCAATACAAAGGTGACTAATATGATAGTTGCAGGCTCTCCTCCCAAAAAAAGGGAGCCAAAATCAATCAACAATTCGGGAAGCTGTTCCAAAAACACTTCCAACAAGAATAAACCAAGGGACCAAGCCCAATTAGATAGAGCTACTTCAGAGCCATCAATTGTCACAGCCACAAACAAAAATGAAAGCAAAACTATAATTACATCCACTAAGAAGCGCACAAGGAATACATCCCCAAATAATGACAGCTTTAAAATAAAAACTCAAATGGGTTCAGTGTTTTGGAAGAGATCTCTCCACCTAGAAAGTGGTTCCAAAAGCAGTTTCAGCCCAAAACATATGAGTTCTGATCAGTCTTGCCGGCCTAAGACAAATGAACCTTGTGATTCGCGGAATCACAGTAGAAATTCTGATCAGAATCAATACCAAAAATATGATCAGCCAAAAACTCTAAATTCCAATTCATGAAAAGGGATTAAAGAAACAGTCCACTTATAAAGGAGAACTTTCCTCTCCACACTAGGAACAGTACTCCCCCTCTAAGGAGTGGGAAGTAGCACTTTTTACCACCGTAACATTCATGTTTGATATCCTTCAGTGGAACTGTAAAGGTCTCATAGCCCGTGCAGAAGACCTTAAAGTCTTAATTCATGAATCCAATCCAGGGATTATATGCCTTCAAGAGACCAATGTTAGGTAACTCTCCTTTATAAATCCTGGACTAAATTATTCAATAGGGTGGTCGGGCCCATGGAGGTGTTGCAATTATTGTTAATAAAGCTCTGCAGCACTCCATAATAAAATTAAATACAACTTACAAGCTGTTGCTATTTCAGTCATGAAAAGAGGATAACAGTCTGCTCCTTATACCTTCCACCAGATCTTGTTTTTATCATTGAAGATATTCAGGCCTTAATTAACCAACTTCCAGCTCCTTTTCTACTTCTAGGAGATTTTAATGCCCACAACCCCCTTTGGGGAAGTCGGTTTCTAGACGGTAAAGGGAAATTAATTGAAGACGTTATTGATAGGAATGATGTTATCCTATATAATAATGGGTCAATGACTTTCCACAGTATTCATGATAATCATTTCTCTGCCCTGGACCTTAGTATCTCTTCAACAAGCATCCACCTTGATTTTAGTTGGTCTGTTAACGAAAATTTAAATGGAGCGATCATTACCCGATCCATTTAAAATAATGCTGTGAATGGTCCATCTGAAGTGTTACCAAAGTGGAAGGTAGAGGAGGCAGATTGGGATAAATTCAGTAAGGGCGTCATACTAGATAGGGAGTTTGAGTCATTTCAATCTCATCTAGATGCTTATGATTATTTTATTGAATCTACTCTGAAGAGTGCTGAAGGCTCGATTCCCAAAACAAAGGCAAACCTCGTAGACCTGCAGTTCCCTGGTGGAATAAGACTTGTGGTATTCTGAGGAAAGTTACTAGGAAGTGCTACAGACGTTACAAAACTAGTGGTTCTCCTCGTCTAAATTAATCTACAACGTGCTTTAGCCAAGCAACGCCGCTTTTATAAGAGAGCCAAAAGAGAAAGTTGGCTCTACTATATTAATGGAATAAACTCAAAGACTCCACTTAAAGTGGTGTGGCGCAAAATAAGGAAGCTGAGTGGGAAATTTGTTGCGTCCCATTACCCTCATTAAAAATAAATGACACTCCTGATCACAGAGCCCACTGAAGTGCCAGCAGTGAGCTAGGAAAACACTTTTCTGAAGTTTCCAGCGCCAAGAATTATTCTCGAGAATTTCAAAAAATTAGGAATTCTGAAATGATTCTGGAATTCGATTCAGGAAAATCTGAACCATACAACTACAGGTTTTCCTTGAGAGAATTACGGGAGGCGCTCTCCTCTAGTGAATCCACAACTCCAGGTGAGGATACAATCTATATGAAATGCTAAAAACACCTCCACCGACGATGCCAAAAAAAAATATTTACTGAAGATTATAAACAAAATATGGGAAACTGGAATTTTACCCAACGACTGGAAAATATCCATAGTTGTTCCAGTTAAAAAGCTAATAAAGATGCTTCCTAGCCACCAGCTATAGACCAATAGCTCTAACCAAGCTGTGTGTGAATAAGCTGATGGAGGAAAATGATAAATACTAGACTAGTTTGGCACTTAGAAACTAAAGGATTAATATCATCATTTCAATTTGGTTTCAGGAAAAAACCGCTCCACCCTTGATCCGTTGCTGAGGCTGACCAACCAAATCCAGCAAGGATTCGCCAAACAATGTCAGACCATTGGAGTATTTTTTGACCTCGAAAAAGCATATGACACTGCCTGGAGATTGGCATCATGAAAAATGCACAAGATGGGCATATGTGAAGAATGATCAGATTTATATATTCCTTTTTAACGGACAGATTTTTAAGGTAAAAGTGGGAAACTCTTTCTCCCAACCTTTTGTGCAGGAGGAAGGAGTTCCCCAAGGAAGCGTTTTAAGTGTAACACTCTTTTCAGTGGCAATAAATAGTGTGGTTGAAAAAATCTTGCCTTCCGTTAAATGCTCACTTTTGTTGATGACCTTGCAATATACTGCACTGGATATGATTCATTGTCAGTATGTAAACATCTGCAAAGGTCTATTAACGCAATTACTAAGTGGGCTGATGAGAATGGGTTTAAATTCTCCTCTTCCAAAACAGTTGCAGTAAGATTTACCAGATCCGGCGTGTGGAAGAAGTTCCCACACTTAGTTTAAGAGGATCTATCATTCCTTATGAAAGTGAAGTAAAATTTCTGGGGATGATTATTGACCACAAACTAACATGGGCCAGCCACATAAATGCCCTAAAGATTAATGTGAAGAAATCTTTGAATATTTTAAAGGTTGTTTGTGGTTTTAGTTGGGGGGCTGATAAAAATCCCTTTTGAGGCTATATGACTCTCTGTGTCGCTCCAAGCTAGACTATGGCTGTCAGATCTATTCCTCAGCTTGTAAAACCAAGCTAAAGGAATTGGATGTTGTACAGAACAGGGGTTTGAGAATATGCTCAGGGGCTTTTAGAACTTCTCCTGTTGAAAGCATATATGTCGACCACAGATCATCTTCCCCTAGATCTAAGAAGGCAAGAGCTAGGGTTGCGATACGTGGCTAGAATGAAAAGTGCTCCCAAAAATCCCTCTTTTGAAGTACTTAAGGAAACAGACTCGCGGAATTTTCTCTGGTACAAGAGCTTCTAAACCATTCCAAATTCGACTGAATGAGGATGTTAGGGATAACCATCTCAAATCCCAGAAAGTCCTGGAAGTAAAACATCCTGTAAATCCTCCATGGCTTATTCCTGAAGCATTGGTATGCAAGAAATCATTTAAGAAGAAGGATTGTACTGAAGAGGAGATTAGGGGAAAATTCTTAGAGCACGACGTTACCCATGCCAATTATGTGAGATTTATACAGATGGATCAAAGTCAGATAGTGGTGTTGGTGTGTGCTGTTATCCTTAGTGATACAGCATATACAGCTAAATTACCTGACTTTGCATCAATATTCACTGCGAATTAACAGCCGTAGTCTCTGCCCTAGACTTAGTTCTTCAAGTATGACACTAATTTTGTCATATACTCTGATTCTAAAAGCACTTTAGAAGCTATCAAAAGATTTAATAGCTTTCATCCATTAATCCAAAAGCTTC
Organism: Macrobrachium nipponense; assembly: GCF_015104395.2. Taxonomy (NCBI): domain Eukaryota; kingdom Metazoa; phylum Arthropoda; class Malacostraca; order Decapoda; family Palaemonidae; genus Macrobrachium; species Macrobrachium nipponense. The sequence continues at coordinate 53,767,451 of NC_087219.1, read as the reverse complement.
AGGAGTCACTTTTTCGTATATATTGTCTGCGTAAGTCGGTTTCTTTCTGTTGGGTTCCTTCTCACGTGGGGATTCACGGAAACGAGACTGCAGACAGGGAAGCAAAAGCTGCTAGCGCTCTGCCAGAAACAACCTTCAGGAAAGTGCCTCATACAGACCTAAAAGGTCCTATTAGGTCTTTTGTATTAAGTAAGTGGCAAGAAGGTGGACTTCTCCTCTTCTTGCCAATAACAGTAAGTACAGAAGTATTAGGAAAAATATACAGCCGTGGCCTTCGTCATTCCAGCTTGACAGACGAGCAGAGGTTATTTAACGAGGGTTAAGGATTGGGCACACTTATTTAACCCATCATTTATTTTAGAAGGAAGCAGCCCACCATTGTGTGCTTACTGTGACGAGATACAAACAGTGGAGCACATTCTGATGGTTTGCCCCAGATATTTTAACCAAAGGGAAAGATATTTCCAGGGTAAATCCCTCTCAAATATCTTGGGAGATGAAGCAGACATTTCTGCTCTCATCTCCTTTTTAAAGTGTATAGAAATTTTATAATATTTAGATAAATTTTATAAATCATATACAGATTTTTAAAGACATTAAACTATTTTTAAATATATATTACTCCATTCATTAAAATTCATATTTTTAATTTATTTATTAGTCACGTCTAATTTTATGAATCATTTCTTTCACTAATTCATTCATTCATTTACCATAATTCAACTTATTTAACCTTCATTACGGCGCTGAATGGCCTTCTTGGCCCCAGTGCCTGGGCTTTAGCCCTAAATATCATACATCCATCCATCCATCACTCTGACGATGGAAGACGGGCTCAATGGCATACGGGTATGTGGTGGGTCCTACAGGATAGCTCACTGCCCTAATGCTCTGACAGGACCGCCCGGACTGACCGGACTGGCAGAACTGCCTCGACTGCTGAGACTGCTTGGACTGCTCGTACTGGCTTCTCACGCATTCACCGATCTCGAAGTTTCCTCGTAAACAACAAAAAGAGGAGGAGTCAACAATTTGCTGATCATAACTATGGCAGCAGGAAGGACTGTAAGCGGTACCAAGTACTTATTTTACTTATTTTGGTAATACTAAAATTCCATATTTACGAATCCTTCCTGCCGCTGTAGGCAAGTACATTAAAAATTTATTTATTCTGTATAAATATTGAAGTAAGTTATGAATTGGAACTTTAGTAAATGAAGATGTTATATTAAAACGTGCTACTTTGCCAGTACTGGATAATTCAGTATGGGAAAGTATAACACAGAAATAACAGTTTTGTAAATGGAATTTGAAGTAGTACCCAGGATAGGTGATGGTAATTTAACTAGATATTTAGAAAGTTTATAGCTAATAGAACCGGTTGAACTGATAATGGGACGAATAGGAAAATCTCTTTTATAGTTCTTGATTAATCCGTACGTGTAAGGTAAAGATGGGCCAATCGTCGTCACTTTCTCTTTTATTGAACTGAATTCCTTTAGTATAGTTTTTATTTTGGGATTGAAACTTTATAAAATCAGTTAATGGGTCTTTCCGTAGTTTTTTTTTAAAGTTCTAGAACCAGATAGTAAGTTTTTCATTTTTTTCCACATAACTGATTTTAGTCCATTACTACAAAACAATTGCATTTGTCATCTTTGGTAATATACAAACTTTTATCTTTCTTCGTTTCATGAATTACATCTATAAACCTTTTCAGTAAATTCACTATTTTATTCGGTATTTGAAGTAATCCGAAGAAAAGTCTTTTGACTAACTTTCTAACCTTGGATTTAAGGATTGCATTTACACACACACACACACACACACACACACACACACACACACACACACACACACACATATATATATATATATATATATATATATATATAAATATATATATATATAAATATACATGTACTATATATATGTGTGTGTGTGTCTGTAATATTTTCATTAGACTGACGGATTTTAGTCGTCACTTAATCTTAGGTTAACCTTACAGATAAACTGCATTCTCCACATATCACTTTGTTTTTACTCAACCCTTTCGTTTAGCACCAGATCTTACCATCTCAAGTTTTAATCAGATAAAAGAGAAACGTAAAATCCACTGGTTGGATTTTTTTTTTATGAGACATCGATGAAAAGGTACGAAACTCGCACTTTGAATTTCCAATTTCAACACATTGGTAATCATTACCTTCGAAGAAAACTGACGTTCCCAAATGTGTCATTCTCTTTTCCCTCGAGTTTATCACACCTTCAATATCTTTTTATCTTCCGCCCCCACACCTCCCAGCGCACGAATAGGATCTGCGTTGCCGTTCAGATAAACGGTGATTCTAAAAATTACTGGTATTTACCTTACTACCCCGATTTTCTCTTTAAGAAAACAAATAATGGTGCTGATAAGGAGAAATGCCCGATTGGAGGGTGTAACTTGTTTATCGTCATCGAAGGAAATGCTTTCAAAACTGATGTTTTTGAGATAAAAAGCACGCGACTGCAATTTCTTCCTGGGCTTATGGGACATTGATGACACGCCTCGGGTCCAACGTATGATGATACCTTCACGCGACATGTATTTCATGAAGCGGAGATGCCACATCTCTCTGGCGGAGTCAGTATCGTTCTGGTATCGCAGCAAACAGTGCCAGATTCTTCCAGATGAGACAATATCGTTTGGGTCTTCCTTGACTCCCTCCTGAGAAGGTTATTGGTTAGGTATCGGAGGAAGAAGAGAGAGCAATCCTTTCTAACACTTTTTCGTAGGTATTTCATGATACTAACAGAGGTTTATTACTATTTGGATGGCTAATGACTGTACAGCGTTGCCAAATTGTTCCAGCAGAGTCCGTATTGTTTAGTTAGCTGAAAAGAGCTTCCATAAACGTCAGTGAAAAACAATACTATACCATTAAAAAAGAACTTTCAAAAACGTCAGAGAAAAATAACAATATGCGATTAAAAATGAAAGTAACTATTGTGTTGGACATTGTGTCAATAATTCACTTTTCGGTATTAGAATTCTGGCTGCGTGTAATAATTACATACATATTATAAATTCTTATTGTATAGTTATGCAAGCTGTTAAGAACTGCAGATCCTTCTTCCAATGAAAATACAGTTTATAATAGCGTGGTGTGTAACCTTTTTATTTCCTAGCATAATTGTTGTGCGCAATTCATCTCAGCAGCTAGTGTATTTTTGTCTTTGTGGTTTCTGAAACCATCTTTCATTTCTTTTTCTCACGCAACCGCCTCGAAGTCGGCACTTATGAAAAATACTCATAATCACGGTTCCCATTTTAACAAAACACTACTCATTTTGACCTCTGTGTCAACCGTATTGAAAGACAACAATGAGGGTTCCGAGAGGCGCAGGTTAGATTTCGACGGCCTTTGACGTGCCCTTCCCATTATGGGGCTAATGGCTATTGTCTGGGATTATTTGAGTTAACAAGAAACTAATTGCTTGCCCGGCTCTCCGATGCCACCTGTTCCAACCCCGCCATCCTTCAAAAGCTCTGGAACGTTCGTGTGAAAGTTCCGGAATGTCTGTTTGAATTCAGTGTTCAGGAAGTGATTTGCAGCGATAAAAGTGGTACCTGAATACGTGAATCTTTCTAGGATTTTGCAAGCGACTCGTTGATATCTGTGAGATGAAAGGAGGGCATGTCATATGCCTTAGGCACGTGTCGGTTGGTTGTTATCGTGTTCGTTTAGGGAAGACGAAACTCAACGAAACCCACGAGGAAGTGCGGAGAGGGTGTTTGAAGAATCGGATCCCGCCGTTAGCGACAAGGATAGGGAGGAGTGATGCACTTTTGTTTGCTTCTATGCGTGTTTTTCAGCCATTGTTCGCTAGTTTGCGTGCCTTATTGTTCGCGCGGAATTCATTCTTCTCTGGCGCGGAATGTTTTCATGAAGTCAGTGCCTTTTTACCTTTTCAGACCAGAAGATGAGAGAAAGAGAGAGAGAATGTGTGAAAAGAAGAGAGAATAAAAGAAGCAGTCGAAAGGACCCCTTTTCCCCCGTGGCCCTATGACCATCTATAACTCATCTCGAGCGCCGGATGAATATAGCACCCATTGGAAGCTGAAAGAGGCATACCAAGAGCGGCGCTCTTAAGGAATGTCGGCGTATTTCCCCAAAGATGAAAATCGACCTTAGACGCACCTCTATTCCCAGCTTCGAAAGGTTAAGCTGTAGCTCATATTCTCACAAAATGCTTCATGTTCGAATGGGAATGGCATAATTGAACGTAAATAACAGCAGCCGCTCCGTGTATATTTGCTTATGTAAGAATTCAGCCTGTCTCGCTTAGTACTCTCCTTTGATGTGGTGCGGTGGTCTGTCTTCCCGGAGGGACTTGGCTCTTTCCCATCGCACACGGCGGCTTCCTCTTCCATGAAACCCACGGAGGTTACCCGACGGCTTCGTGCTTCTTTTGTCTCTAACTAAAGGAAGTATATAAGGGAGAGAAAGAGACAGAGGTTAGGGGAGGGGAGGTGCTTAACAGTCAGTTTTTTAAGGAAAACGAGATGCTTGATTATATAGTTCGATGATCGTGTGAGGCTGAATGGCAAACGAGAAAAAGGGAAAGAGACTCAGAGTTTTAGTGTTCTGGTCGCGAAGGAAATTCATCGCTTAATCAGACGTCATTGGTTTTATTAATATAAGAATAAGAGGGAATCAGATAAAGTTTAGTTGAAGAGTTTTACTCAGTTACAGAATATTTGTTTGCAATTTTCTTTTTTTTTTTTTGGGGTGGGTGGAGGGATCCAAGGTAGTTGGGGACATAATATAAATTCCCTCGGGGGGGGGGGGGCGCAAGGTAGTTGGGGACATGAGTTATTCCTTCTTTTCAGTTATACCATCTCAATTCATTTAAGTATCGGTGCCATTACGTACATGTAGCGGGTTTGTCATCTCAGGTGCAACATTTACATGTCTTGCATAAGGTTACGACCATATATCATTATATATATATCATTAATTTCAAGTTGTTCGTTAGGTATTCTCTTGTTTTATCTTCCGAAAGATGGACATTCCATTTTACCAAAGATTAATCAGCAAAGATAATTGGCTTTTTTGGCTTGTTCCATATATATGTTTGAATAATAATAATAATAATAATAATAATAATAATAATAATAATAATAATAATAATAATAATAATAATGTGGCGCCGTGGCAGAGTGGGTTAGGTCGTCAATGGACTGGTTAAGCAACATTGGGGCTGGTCAGTCGTTGGATGGGTGACCGCTCTCCTCGGCGTTGATTCCTTGGGAAAGGAACTTTACCATAATTTCCTCAGTCTACTCAGCTGTAAATGAGTACCTATCCCTGATGGGGTAGGGTCCAGCTATGGGTTAAATAGCAAAACTCAGCAATGATGTTAAGAAATGAAGGAATAAACGACAACGATGTAAATGGAACCTCTGGCAACAGAGGAGCTTCGTCCGGCAGCCAGGTATTCAACCCAATTGAAGGGGAATATGGTCAGGTACTTGGAGGTCATCATCCAGCAACTGACCACCACAGCAACAGTAACCAACAGCCTGAGATTGGAGCTACAGAAGCAAACCAAAGGAAGAAATGGACAAGAGAAGAAAATAAGGAAATGTGGAGATGCTACATTAGAAGCAACCCGACGGAGAGAGTATATAGAAGAAGGTTGGTCAACATCTGGAATGAGAGGAATAACACCCCCCAAACAGAGCAGAGGCTGGCAGACCAAGTAAGGAACATAAAGAAAAAGAACTGGCTCTCCCCAACAGAAAGAGAAGAACTGGAAAGGTAAATGTCACACGACAACGAATTACACGAAGTCGAACTGAGAGACGATGCCACAGAAGACGACAGGGATGATGAGGTATCAAACAACGACACACGAAGAAACACCGACGAAGTAGCAGAGAGGACGGAATGGGTAGAAAAGATTAGACAATGGGTGGAGCTAGATACAGAGAGAACAAAGATCCCCTCCATGAAAGCCTACAACACCAAGAAATTAAGGGAGATAACAAGTGAGGTCAATGAAATAATCGGCATAATACACACCACCAGTATCACAGAAACAAATAACTTGGCATATGCAGGAGCAAGATTAGTAGCAGAACTGATGGGATTCGAACACCAACACCACCAGCACAACCAAACCCAACAGAAACCAAAACAGCAACCTCCTTGGAAAAGGCGCCTGGACAAGCAAATCATGGTGATGAGATCTGACTTGAGTAAACTGAAAGAGATGGCAGAAAAAAGGCTAAGAAGCAAGAAAACAAGGGAGGAACTCAACGAGAAATACAAAGTACAAGAGAGGGGACTAAACAGCACAATAGAAAATGTAAAACAGGAGGCTTAAGGGCCAAAGCACATAAGATCCAACGGTACATGAACAGGAATAAGGGATACCAACAGAACAAACTATTCAGAACCAACCAGAAAAGACTATACAGCCAACTAAGAGGGGAAGACAACCACCAAAAAATTCCTGAAGCCGAACCAAGTAAGAGACTCTGGGAAAACATATGGAGCAATCCGGTATCGCACAACAAACATGCAACATGGCTCCAGGAAGTCAAGGAAGAAGAAACAGGGAGAATAAAACAAAGATTCACAGAGATCACGACAGACACAGTCAGACACCAACTAAAGAAAATGCCCAACTGGAAAGCCCCAGGTCCCGATGAATTCCATGGATACTGGCTCAAAAACTTCAAGGCCCTACACCCACGAATAGCAGAACAACTCCAGCATTGTATCTCAAATCACCATGCACCTAAATGGATGACCACAGGAAGAACATCCTTAGTACAAAAAGACAAGAGTAAGGGAAATATAGCCAGTAACTACAGGCCTATCACCTGCCTACCAATAATGTGGAAGTTACTAACAGGTATCATCAGTGAAAGGCTATACAACTACCTAGAGGAGACAAACACCATCCTCCACCAACAGAAAGGCTGCAGAAGGAAGTGTAGGGGCACAAAAGACAAAGATAGACAAAATGGTAATGAAGAACAGTAGGAGAAGGAAAACCAACCTAAGCATGGCATGGATAGACTATAAGAAAGCCTTCGGCATGATACCACACACATGGCTAATAGAATGCCTGAAAATATATGGGGCAGAGGAAAACACCATCAGCTTCCTCAAAAATACAATGCGCAACTGGAATGCAATACTTACATTAATATAAGACTAGCAGAGGTTAATATCAGGAGAGGGATCTTCCAGGGCGACTCACTCTCCCCACTACTCTTCGTAGTAGCCATGATTCCCATGACAAAAGTATTACAGAAGATGGATGCCGGGTACCAACTCGAGAAAAGAGGCAACAGAATCAACCATCTGATGTTCATGGACGACATCAAGCTGTATGGTAAGAGCATCAAGGAAATAGATACCCTAATCCAGACTGTAAGGATTGTATCTGGGGACATCAGGATGGAGTTTGGAATAGGAAAATGTGCCTTAGTCAACATACAAAAAGGCAAAGTAACGAGAACTGAAGGGATAAAGCTACCAGATGGGAGCACATCAAACACATAGATGAGACTGGATACAAATACCTGGGAATAGTGGAAGGAGGGAATATAAAACATCAAGAGATGAAGGACACGATCAGGAAAGAATATATGCAGAGACTCAAGGCGATACTCAAGTCAAAACTCAACGCCGGAATATGATAAAAAGCCATAACACGGGCAGTGCCAGTAATCAGATACAGCGCAGGAATAGTGGAATGGACGAAGGCAGAACTCAGCAGCATAGATCAGAAAACCAGGAAACTTATGACAATACACAAAGCACTACACCCAAGACCAAATACGGACAGACTATACATAACATGAAAGGAAGGAGGGAGAGGACTACTACGTATAGAGGACTGCGTCAACATCGAGAACAGAGCACTGGGGCAATATCTGAAAATCAGTGAAGACAAGTGGCTAAAGAATGCATGGGAAGAAGGACTAATAAAAGTAGACGAAGACCCAGAAATATACAGAGACAGGAGAATGGCAAACAGAAGAGAGGACTGGCACAACAAACCAATGCACGGACAATACATGAGACAGACTAAAGAACTAGCCAGTGATGACACATGGCAATGGCTACAGAGGGGAGAGCTAAGAACCAGATATGTTCAAAGAACGATAGACGGTAATAACATCTCTCCCATATGTAGGAAGTGCAATACGAAAAATGAAACCATAAACCGCATAGCAAGCGAATTGTCCGGCACTTGCACAGAACCAGTACAAAAAGAGGCATGATTCAGTGGCAAAAGCCCTCCACTGGAGCCTGTGCAAGAAACATCAGCTAACTTGCAGTAATAAGTGGTACGAGCACCAACTTGAGGGAGTGATAGAACACGATCGGGCAAAGATCCTCTGGGACTATGGTATCAGAACAGATAGGGTGATACGTGCAAATATACCAGACGTGACGTTGATTGACAAAGTCAAGAAGAAAGTATCACTTATTAATGTCGCAATACCATGGAACACCCGAGTATCTCAAGATCCCTGAAAAGGAATCTAGAAAAACTAGAGGCTGAAGTAGCTCCAGGACTCATGCAGAAGAGTGTGATCCTAGAAACGGCGCACACAGTAAGGAAAGTGATGGACTCCTAAGGAGGCAGGATGCAACCCGGAACCCCACGCTATAAATACCACCCAGTCGAATTGGAGGACTGTGATAGAGCAAAAAAAAAAAAGAAAAAAATAATAATAAAAATATTAATATCAGCTACCTTGTAGTAATAAGTGATACGAGCACCAACCTGAAGGAGAGATAGAAAACGACCAGGCAAAGATCCTCTCGAACTATGTTATCAGAACAGATAGGGTGATACGTACAAGTAGACCAGACGTGACGTTGATTGACAAAATCTAGAAGAAAGTATCAATTATTGATGTCGCAATACCATGGGACATAAGAGTTGAAGAGAAAGAAAGGGAAAAATGGATAATTATCAAAGATAATAAAATAGAAATAAGAAGGATATGGGATATGCCTGTGGAAATTGTACCCAAAATCATAGGAGCACTAGGCACAATCCCAAGGTTCCTGAAAAGGAATCTGGGAAAACTAGAGGCTGAATTAGCTCCAGGACTCATGCAGAAGATTGTGCTCCTAGAAACTGCTTACATAGTAAGAAAAGCAATGAACTCCTAAGGTGACAGGATGCAACCCGGAACCCCACACTTTAAATACCACCCAGTCGAATGGGAGGACTGTGATAGACCACCACCCCCACCCCCCAAAACCAAAAACAGGAATTCCGAAATCCAGAGCAACCACCCTGACCCCCCTCCCCCCTAAAAAATAACTAGTAGTATTATTGTTATTATTATTATTCAAAGAGTTCAAACATCTATATGGAACAAGCCAAAACAAGAGAATGACTAAGAAATGAAGCAGCTTCTAGCACTGCATGAAATCCATAGAGAAAAAAAAAAAAAAACTCTGGCTCGACATAAAGAATAAAACCATACAAAAGGGCTACCTCTGGCGCAGCATGAAAAGACATAAGTTGATGTTTTTTATTTTTTTATTCTTTAAAAAAAATTTTATTATTTTTTTTAACAAAAAGAGCAACTTCCGGAGCAGCAGAAAACACATGGTAATATCTCCATAAAAGCAAAATAAGCACCCTCTAGATCAGCCTAGAACGTCATTGTGAGATATATTAAAATTTGAAAGTAAAGAATAGACTGTATAACAAAGAAAACAAATAAGATAAAAAGTAAACTAGGAAATAAGACTTTTATTTTAGCCCATCAACATGAAGGCATTTGTACTAAACTTGACTTATGTCCCAGTGATTAGCTGTATATATAATTAGGAGGACCATTCCATAATGTGGTCATGACCGAAACAAAACATATATAACTGTGTAGTATTAAACCTAAATATAAGTAACTCTGTTGGGATTGACAGTATTTATTACTACATGGTGCATGGTACAGTCTGGCAAAATCCTAATATAAAAGATGAATATTAAGACCTGTGAACAGAAATGCACTAAAACATTCACCATTGTTAGATAAGTCTCTAAATACACCATTATTTGAACAGTTGAAGAAGAGTTAGACTGGATATATTTCTCAAAACTGAATTTGCAATCGGGAACAACACATGTTAACGAAAAGATTAGGTAGGATGGATCCAATTCGAGTTTTACACTAATTTTAACGAAAACTGTATTAAGTGATTCAGCTGCAAGAGGCTGTACTTAGACGATGGAATTGGTGTAAATAGAGCTTCATCATCTGTGCAAGCAAGAAGCTTGAAGAAGCTTGCTTTTAAGGCCAGCCTACATATTGTGCGTATATAGTATGAATAGTAATTTGCGAAGAGCTCTACCCTGAGGAACGCCAGATATTACACTGTGGGATTTTAGTTAAATTGTTCAAAATCTTTAGGTTTAATGACAGAAGTAAAACAAAAACATTTTAAGAAGCTTCTTATGTTATTAAAATGTAACATATCTAAGTACACACGTGCTGCATTTACGTTCACATATTTACAATTTTTTAAAGGGCACTTGTGAGTGATGATGGTTATGGAGCAATGAAAAATAAGCAAGAGGTGTAACAATGAAGAAACGTAAATGTTTTTTTTACCAAGCATTTAATCCGTTAATCTATATTACTTTCCAAATCATTTGTCCTCAATTGTAATTTCAAAACATGTTACAGTTCTTAAAATTTTTAAAGTACATGAAAAAAAATATAAAAGGGGATTATAGCAAGTGATGATAAAACCCGATCAACTTGTTTTTAGAGTGGTAGTAAAGTTATTTAATATTTTAACAACATTTCATTAGATGAACTCCTCCCAGCAAGTTAGTCATGGCCACCTAGTTCATAAAATTGTGCAAAGCCTTTAAGAGTTTTAAATTGATGTTACTCGGTGAAACTGACTTCAAACTTAATTATTAGTCACAAAAGTCGTCCCCCTAGCCCCCCCCCCTTTTTTTTTTTAAGAATATACATGTCTGAGGTCTTTATTAGGAAATAATATGTGGATACAGATGTATCTTCATACTTTTTATATAATAATAATAATAATAATAATAATAATAATAATAATAATAATATCCTGAAGCACTGGGCTATTCAATAGCCACAGGGGTTGAATGATGAACTAATAATTTTCCTCTGAAGGGATCATGAAATATAACCATTTTTATCAGGTAAAACGTACATTCGTCTTACAATATATAATGCTTTATAATTATACTTCTTTAGTTTGTTTTCTCCCGCAGCATTTTAAATAGCTTCATCATTTTCTGAAGGGAATGAATGTATTGACCTTAGGAATATATTTTATTTTATTTTTTATTTTATTTTATACCTATCTTATACCAGTATTTAGCCTGAGTCTGTATTCATATTTTCCGCTGCATTCTTTACTTCCTACTTACACCATCATCAATCTTTAGTGTAGTTACTTCATTTTGAGATCCAAGTTAGGAACTTGGCTAAAGTTTATTTAGAATTGATGAACATTTCAAATTACAAAAAAGTAGATAAATAGAATATTTCACATTTAATATGAAGTTGTACGTACAGTACTATTCTTATTACTGATTTTATTTATTCCGTAATGTTTACATCTACTAAATGCCGCAAAAGAAGTCTAACTTTGATCCGTGTTGCAATTTCAGTTTTAAAATATGTTCAACATTAGTATAGTTCATCTTTCCCACAATGTTTTAGGATAAACAGAAGGAAAATGATTTGCTATCATAACTTCCAATCACAAAGGCTGCAGAGCACAAGTAATAACACTTGGAGACCTAGAGTAACTTCAGCAACTGTAAAGCTAAAAACAATCACAAGGATTTACTACTGTACGAATCCTATTCATAGAAGGGAGAAAAACGAATCTAAAAACTTAGAAACCATTACAGAAGTGGCTTCTCTTCAATAAGCAAAGTAGTATTGGATTTTTTCTAAACATACGACAGAAAAGCGATGAAGCCAAAAAGAATCTTTTAAAACTATTCACAATAACTTTATCCACTTGCCGTGAGTGAGTGAACAAGAAGAGATGAAATAATCTCGGAATAAATAAACAGACAGTAAAACCCAATGATAAACTGCGGCAAACCGTCACCCTGCCATGCGCCCACATCCCACCAATTGCACGCCTATAAAAAGTTGTCTTTATCCTTGGGGGCCGCTCTTTATAAGGCAGCATTAACGCCTACTCTTAAATGTAATTGCTGGCATCGTCGACAAACCTAATAATCACATCCCATTGACTTGGATGGTTTTAGTACTGAGCCTAGATGTACGGTCTGAGTACCCCCATAGCTCCCAAGGTTTGCTGGCTTAATAGAATTGTTCTCTTTGTGAATCTCTTGGAGAATGATTCAGTTTCGATAACAAATTCTGAAAAATTCTTTCTGCGTACTTAAATCGGATCTTCATTTTCAGCTTCATTTACAAGTAACGACTGATGCTGTGAAATCTTGTTTGATGCTTTAAAGGGGTTCAAAAGATCTGTGCTGTTTCTTGCGAATTCTCGAATATCGTAGGCTGATATCTGAAAGAGTTAAAGACTTTAATTCTGAGAGAGAGAGAGAGAGAGAGAGAGTTACAGAATGTTTATAAGTAGAGTTCTAGAAAAGTAAAGGATATTGTGCAAAATGGTTTTCCCAAAAACACCTGGGCTCATTATTATAAGCCAACGAACATCACAAGGTTGAGTGATGACTTTAATATATAAGGAACCACAGAGCTGAGTATATTCGTTATTTAGTAAAGGCAAATGATCTGAAAGATAGCTCAACAAGATGAACTATGACACTTCACGGCTCTTACATGGTTAAATTATAAATGTGGCTATATATATATATATATATATATATATATATATTATATATATATATATATATATATTATACTATATATATCTGTATGTGTGTTTAATATATTTTTAAAGGTTACATAATTTTAGCGAAGTGTATACTTCATTCAACACTGTTACGAGATTATAGATATGATATTGGTTATCGTTAATTACCAGATAATCCAAACTTAGTTTAAATTTTGAAAATTTTATCATTTCAATTACGGATTAGAAAACATTTTTTCTGAACTATCAATCAAAATTAAGTATGAATTACTGTAATTAATTCAAGTTATATATCTAAGAATGAATTGATGTATTTATCTTTTCAAGTTACTTTTACAAGTAATATTATTTCATTCAAAAATGACAATTCGTTTTAACATTTTATTTACGTGAATGAAACTCAAATTTTAATATAGGGATTCAGTTTGTGGTCACAGTTCTCCACACTGCTCCCGAAATCTAAATTTCCTATTCAGAAAAACTGATCTTGTTAACCAAACAATGCTCAGACGTCAATATTTCAGAATCATTCGCAGTATTATTGTCTGGTATCCGACTCTCAATGCTCACTTCTTTAATTTCTCAAATATTTTGTTTGTTTCTCTTATTAATGTGAAACGGTTTCACGAAATTGATAAAAACGAGGGGAAAAGCAGTAACCAAGATGAATAAATGCGGAACGTGGATTAGAATATAAATAGATTTGTGTGAGGGTTGCTGGAGCAATGATACCTCTAAATACAGGGTAAACCACGTAGCCTCTAGTTTATTGAACGTTCAGTCCAATGTGGTGATGAAGGGGCGTAGCCACTCTGCCCCCTGCTCCAATTGACCATAAATAATTGGATTGTTTTTTTTCTGAAATCATAATGCAAAGATAATGCAAAGGACAGAACATATTACGCTAATTTCTGTTTGAGGCTCATTATTAGCATATGAAATGGTTTCTCGGTCTTCTCTAAGTTACTTCGTTAGGAATTACTCGTATGAGCAACCGTCGAACTTTAAATGATTCAGCTAAAGTTTGGATAGCTGGTGATAGAGTCCTTCCTTGGAAATGTACAAGACTGCCATATTCTGATCAACCTATATGTACCGTGTTTGTTTCTCGCTTTATCTGTCTCCTTTGGCACTCATTTTAAAAGGTACTCATAATCACGTACTACGTATAGAGCTGGGTAGTATTCAGAATTTTTTTACCGATTTCATTAAACTTAAAAGATGCTGAGAGATTATTAGGAAAAATAGTTAAAGAATTCTCTCACTGATTTGGTAATGATATCTAAATGATTAGAATCCATGGTTAATACACTGCTTATTTTGGGAGAAGGTAGAAATTTTCATAATCGATCTATGTTTCATTCAAATTAAGTGATATTTATATCTTACCAACTCTTTCGGAAGTCGGTCATTACTGCCCACTATAAACGTCCATAACATTCATAGAAAATCCTTTGGATCTATGGATTACAACCATATGAGCAAGATGTTAAACAGTTTTCTTAATACTCTGTGTATACCACATGCTTACATGTGAACATGGTTTATAGAATTACATCATTATAACAGATATCCTTTGTTTACGGTAGGGGTTGTTTGTTTGTTTATTTATGCAGTAATTATTTTAGTATGTATACCCCTGCACACAAGATAAATGAGGGAAAATGCTTATACTTACAGACTTTTCTAGCTTCTTGACATGCATGCGTACAAGTAAGATAAGCTCACAAAAGCTTGGATGTTTCTTTAAATGTGGTTATACTGTCTTTAAGACATATATGTTTTTTGTCAATAATTTTATTGTTCTGAGAGATACTGGAAAGCAAGAAAAAGTTTGTCAATAATAAGTTATTCGACAATTTACTGAGCAAAACTTGTACGAAACTCCATAACAAGAATAATAACTAATTATAATGGAAACGCAGAATGAGGACTTAGAACAAAAATCGCATTGACCCAATAGTGTGTAACCACTTGGAAGTGCTTCAGCATGAGCACTAGAAATATAGTATTTAAATTCATCTATCTGTGCAGAGATAATTTGTGAAAGAAATGTGAGGAGTATGCGAGATAAAAGTCATTCAGTGATAAATATCTGTTTTTAGTAAATGACATTTCATCCCGACGCCAAATATCTTTTTTAGTAAATGACATTTAATCCTGACGCCAAATATCTTTTTTAGTAAATAACATATAATCCCGATGCCAAATATATTTTTAGGTAAATGACATTTAATCCCGACGCCAAATATCTATTTTAGTAAATGACATTTAATCCCGACGCCAAATATCTTTTAGTAAATGACATTTTAGTAAGATGACATTTAATCCTGACGCCAAATATCTTTTTTAGTAAATGACATTTAATCTTGGCGCCAAATATCTATTTTAGTAATTGACATTTAATCCCGACGCCAAATATCTTTTTTAGTAAATTACATTTAATCCTGACGCCAAATATATTTTTAGGTAAATGACATTTAATCCCGACGCCAAATATCTTTTTTAGTAAATGAAATTTAATCCTGACACCATCTGTTTGCTCCTGTTACACATTGTGACTAACCTTTCTGTCGGTGAGAACTATTTTGGTGTAAGCGAGATTCGTCATGTCATTTTGGTCAAGCTATGCTCATAAACAAACAAAGAATTCCGGGAATAGGTAAACAAAACCATACAGGTAAATATTCATTTTCAACGCAGAATTAAATGAGACTTAGAAACCGAGGACTTAGTTTCTTACTTCATTGTATTTGCAAGCAGTATCTTAATTACTAATTGACAGAGCTTTAAAACGAAAAATGGTTCGAAGATAGCTTAGTGCAAGCAGATAAAAAAAATTAAGAAAATATCGTGCAAAAGCAGAGTATAGCTAAGTCTCAAACTTAATTTTAATACTTCCTTAGTTAAAATTGTAACAGGAATGATCTGATTATTTTGATAGGGTCCAAGGGTTAGTATCTGGACTTGTAATTTGTTCGAAAAAATTTCTTTGGGATTTATGTCGTATATATGTTGTAACGTGTTATATATTGTGTATATATATATATATATAATTATATATATATTATATACATATATATATATATTATATATATTACTGGTAGAAATGTTCTGTTACAACAGAATTCCATCTAATAATATAATAATATATATCTATATATATATATATATATTATATATATATATATATATATATATATGCTTAAAAATCACTGTAGATGCACGTGACTTCATAATAAGCGAATACCACAGGAAAATAATAGTCAGAAATCCAAGCGCTTTCGTCTTTACTCAGACATCGTCAAGGAGTTACTAAAGTACAATTGGAGATAAAGGTCTCAGTTACAAAACAAGATCAAGAATACCAGATGGTTAATTGTCAAAACAGGGTTAAAAAGTTAAAAGAGATAATCCAGGATTATCGTTATATCACACGGTCACAAACCTAACCGAAACTACAAAGTATCTTTACAGTCCAAAACATGTAAAAACTGAATATATTAATTTTGTTGCTTATATTTATCTACAACTTTTTTCATAATGAAAGCATCAAGTTTAAATAAACCAAGACTTAAATTTAGAACATTTCTATTATTTGACTTGATGAAACAAGATTCAATGATATTCCTTTTAACTGTGTCATTACATGGGTGGGATAAGGCTCTTGCTTGACTCCAGGTTAATAGGATGGTCTAAACTCTCTCATATGTACAAATAATGCATTCTAGATATTTGCCCAGTTCTCACAGAATATTGATGTTGTTTGAGACGTTGTGAAAGAGATTTACCGGTCTGTCCGTAATAGACTTTATCACACTTTTTGCAAGGAATTTCATATATGCAGCCTGGAAGATCTTTAGGAGAATTTTTTATTATTAAACTCTTGACATTAATATTACTGAAAATAACATTTATGTTAAATAGCTTAAAAATTCTAGGAATATCTAAAAACCTTTCATCATAGGGTAATTTTAGAATGTTATGCTTACTAAATTCAAGTTTGTCATTAGTTGAATAAAATGTTTTTCTAGCTCTTTTCCATGCCACATCTATATTTGGCCAGTTTACGAAAATCTCCAGGAATTCCTTAATAATCTCAATAATTTAGTCCCTTCTATAAAATTTACTGTAGAGGAAGAAAGAAATTGTAATTTGAATTTTCTTGATGTAACTGTCCATAGAAATGATAGAAATTTCAACGTTTCAGTCTTTCGAAAATCAACTAACATTGCCGCTTTTGTTCATTACTACTCCAATCACCATCAAAATGTTAAATTCTCTGTTTTTTCTGGAATGTTCTTAAGGGCCTTACGTGTCTGTAGCCCGCAGTTTATTGACGCTGAAATTAAACTATTTATGATATTGCATTGAAACTTAATACCCAAGGACTTTTATAGATGTGGCATGGAAAGAGCTAGTAAAAACATTTTATTCAACTAATGACAAACTTGAATTTAGTAAGCATAACATTCTAAAATTACCCTATGATGAAAGGTTTTTAGATATTCCTAGAATTTTAAAGCTATTTAACATAAATGTTATTTTCAGTAATATTAATGTCAAGAGTTTAATAATATAAAATTCTCCTAAAGATCTTCCAGGCTGCATATATGAAATTCCTTGCAAAAAGTGTGATAAAGTCTATTACGGACAGACCGGTAAATCTCTTTCACAACGTCTCAAACAACATCAATATTCTGTGAGAACTGGGCAAATATCGAATGCATTATTTGTACATATGAGAGATTTAGACCATCCTATTAACTGGAGTCAAGCAAGAGCCTTAATCCATTAATGACACAGTTAAAAGGAATATCATTGAATCTTGTTTCATCAAGTCAAATAATAGAAATGCTCTATATTCATGTCTTGGTTTATTTAAACTTGATGCTTTCATTATAGATAAATATAAGCAACAAAATTAATATATTCAGTTTTTACATGTTTTGGACTGTAAAGATACTTTGTAGTTTCGGTTAGGTTTGTGACCGTGTGATATACGATAATCCTGGATTATCTCTTTTAATTTATACCCTTTTGACAATTAACCATCTGGTATTCTTGATCTTGTTTTGTACCTGAGACCTTTATCTCCATTGGTACTTTAGTAACTCCTTGGACGATGTCTGAGTAAAGACGAAAGCGCTTGGATTTCTGACTATTATTTTCCTGTGGTATTCGCTTATATATATATATATATATATATATATATATATATATATATATATATATATATATATACTATATACATATATAAATTCATTCATACAATACATACATATGTATTTGTCCAGAAGATAAGATCGAACAAAATTGTATAATAGGTGCACATAATGCCGGTCATATTTATGAAAAGGTTGAGTGGGTATCATCTTCAAGCTTTGTAAATATCACATCAGACGTTACCTCTTTTTATTCAATAATGCTATAACCTATCTTTACTGCTATAGTATTGCTGCGATTGATCATTATTAAATCCGTTATTCATAGCTTGCTTGACTATACGAGTAAACTGATGGTTTTCTTTCTTCAAGAGAGAAAAAAGATAATATTTTTATAAAGCAAGATATTTAAGGAATTTTAACATTCTGGAGACACTTCTAAAATCACCATAAGCATCACACTTCTCTTACTCATAGAAAAATGAAATTTAAAAAATAAAAGATTTCCATTGTTTTCTCACCTTTGTGAAATCCGGTCAGTAAAATGAAAAATAAAAACCAATTTCAAAAGATTTGGAGATATATTAAGTTGCCCATTTTCAATACATACTAAAACTGCATAAGTAATGAGCTGAAAAATTTATGCTTTCTGAAAGAGCATTCATTGATAAACTGTTCGTTTCATGAAAATTTTTTTGTTTGATATAAGAAAATATTGTTTAAAACTTATTTTTTTAACTATAGCTATAGTGACTGTTGATTGATATCACTTTCGCATCGTTGGCCTTTTCCTCTATGTAGACACTTAATTTTTTTTCCACGGATATATCCACCAACAGTATTGTACATGAATCTTGTAGTGTCATCGGTAGCCTTCTCAACTGCCAAACAGGAGAACGCCCACCACTCTCACTCCACCCCAGGTGACAATAGGTACCGGTTTGCTGAAACTACACTGCGCCCCTCATCATCTGAGATTTAAATATATACCTGGTAGGTAGACAACTGTCGCGGTCTTAACGAGTATTAAAAAAGTGCTGTGGGCTTAGCAAACTTCGTCCCAAAACATATATATATATATATTATATATAATGTGTATATAAATAAACCTGAAGGGAAATCCCTGTCCTTGTTTGTAAGCGCATAAAAGCGAATTATCATTCCACTGTTCACAAAATCGAGAAGTGCGGTCATTTCTTATCCTTAAAAGGAAGGTTGAATTCGTGGGCGTAGGGCTGAGGCGTTTTTAGGGGTGGTCTAGGGTGGAGGGTGGGGTGGTGGGGTTAGGAGGGAATGGTTGGCAGGTAGGGGATTTGGTATGGGGAGTAGGGTTAAATGAAAGATGGGGAAGGAACACACTTGACCTTGAAGTCAAGGAATCGAACAGCGTGGCTCGGCATTTGTTAGGAAATACCTGCCCTCTGACAAACCTTATGCAAATTTCTCTAAGAAACAAACAACTAATTTTATATATATATATATATATATATATATATATATATATATATATATATATATATATATATTAGATACAGAGAAGAATATCCTAGAATATAATCCGTCGATTAGAGATAGAGGGAATGACTTTTTAAGTGCCCCAGAGGCATTGTTAAAAAACTATAGAAGGACATATATTTTTTTTTAAACATTATAGATCATCTCCCTCAAAATCTCTTATTTCTTTTAACAAAAAGATAGACTGGTTTTAAAGCAAGAGTTCCAACTAGCTGCCAGGGAGAGAGAGAGAGAGAGAGAGAGAGAGAGGATTGATTTTTAAACAGTACCTGCACTATGTTATCATCGGAGTTGGAGAGAGAGAGAGAGAGAGAGAGAGAGAGAGAGAGAGAGAGAGAGAGAGAGAGAGAGAGAGACTCATCTCTCACTCCTTGTAAGTCAAGGCTCGAGCAAATCTGCTTGTGTTTGTTAATGCACTTATGATTCTCCTTCAGAAACATTCGTCATTCTATTAAAACCTGCAAGGGAAGTTGTGTCACCAAATATAGTTGAACCTACTTAGGTAAAATAACATTCTAACCAGTTAGTCTCCTTAAAATCTAATACTAAGTTTATTAATAGAAGATAGCTGAAGAAAATTACAAATTAACTGTTAACCAGGACACTTAGAAATCCCTCGTACCAAGAAATATGCCAAAATTATAAATAAGCTTGATGTGATAAGGTAATCTCGTAGCTTCTCCTTCTTCTTCTTCCTCTTTGTCTTTTTTGTGTGCTCGCGCTCCATAATTGGATCTGGTTGAAAGAACATGACTCGGTCATTCTGTCATCTCTCTCTCTCTCTCTCTCTCTCTCTCTCTCTCTCTCTCTCTCTCTCTCTCTCTCGTCTTTATCTAAGATATTTTTACCGAGGAATTTTTCGCAGAAAAGAAATGATATTTGGTGCCGACATGTGAGACACAGAAGTTCTTGTGTGGATTATTTAGTCTTGCCAATCATCGTGGATGTTGCCTTTTAAATATGAACAACCCTTTCTTCAACAATCGAAATCAGTCATTTGTCGTCATCGATTACAAGCCGTTATCTGGAAAAGTAATGAATACATAACGGTATCAGGTGTATTCACTTTCACTCATTCGTGAAATAATGTAAAAACAAAATAAATGAAAAATAGATGAAGCACTAGAGCGAAAACAGAATGTTCATGGAAGTCTTCACAATTTTCCGACATTTAGTCATAATCGGTCATCGTGGCTGGTGTGACATCAGTTTATTTTAGCAATGGCCTGTGGAAGTCATGACATCCAAGGTCAACTGGTTTGGTCATTCCTTCATATCACACATGACCACAATGTGGAATTCTGTGTTTCCCTTTGCCTTTCCTGGATCATTTAACGTTCTCAGTTTTAGAGGCGGTTTTGTAAGCACTTGAGGTGAGAAGTCGATCAGCACTCATTTTCCATGTCGGTCTTTTACCATGTAAAATCATTCAAAAAAATCCGTCGAAATACGGAATTGCGATGAAATCAAATCGCATAAGTTTGTTTAATATTGATTAAATGTAGTGTGGCTCAGATAACTCACGGGAAATTGCCGAATAAACGATAGCGATAAGTCATTTTTCTAGAATCAACCACATTGTCCGGAGCCCCTCAGCGACGCTGCTGCGAAACAAAAGAACCACTGATGCTTACAGGAGGCTGATTGTGAAGGCAGAACTAATTTGAATATTTAGACTTTGAACACCCTCACTGGAGGTGTCTTGAGCGTTTCCTCCTCACCCATCAAGAGGATCCTACGCCTTCCATAAATCGTCTGGAAGAAATGGAGGGAAGACGATGCGCTTTTGTTGTCAGGTCTCCAGGAAGAGTCTTTTCCAACCATACAGAAAGATGTGAACTCCGGGATGTTACAAAAGGCCGATGCTTGGGCCTTTTCAGCCTGACATCCCAAAAACCCCCGGTACTTATTAGTGTTTACAGTCTTATCTTTTCTTTCCAGTTTCAAAGGAACGTGTAAATACTCCGGGCGCGCGAGAGGCCAGTGCGCAGGCACCGTGAAGATCGACGATAGGCGGCGGTAGATCATTCACAAATAAATAAATGAATATATATATATATATATATATATATATATATATATATATATATATATATATATATTTATATATATATATATATATATATATTTATATATATAAATATAAAAGGTTTACTAAGCAAATTCGTATTCTTTTGCTTGCTTGCACAAGGAGTGTATGATTATTATGAGTAATTAGAGTAACGCCATTATTAATAACTGAAATAAAACTAACTTCCTTAACGAAGGGTCAGAGATAGTGGAAACAAACGAGAATTTGACTGATGCTGCCTGTCACCTTTCCTCTGTTCTAATTATGTTACGACACGTTCACATAATCTCATTCTTTTACGGTTTCATGTCAATTATGCTTTTGGTGGTTGTACTTTCTCCTAGGTAATTATCGACATTGGTCTCAGTTGGGTATGTCCGTAACTTTCAATACTAAAAGTTTTAACTGTTAAGTAAAAGGACGAATGGTGCAAGTTTAACAGTTTTATTCTGCTAAGTTACTTTGTTTTTCTTCTTCTTATAAGGCAGCTTTATTTCAGTCATTCTGGATGAGATAAGAAAGGCTTTTATGTATTTTCAGATCTAGATCCGCTTTGCTTATCACTTTGCAGTATTTGGTTGTCGCAAAAATGGCACTGTTAGTTGGCGAGGTTTCTTTTTCTTATCCTATCCCCTAATGTACGAGCATGGTCTAATTTTATATTTCTTACAATTTTTAAAAATCGGAATTAACGAATCACCATCTGATTCGCTTGAGAGAATGAAACAGAACTTTGATTACTCCAGTAATAATCAAAGGATCACCGGCCCCCTCTTTTTTATAAGATGAAAAATTTTTAATTTGCGCTATTTTTATTTATATATTTTATATGTATATCCACATATTTATTTATATGTTTTACCTAACGTCTGTCAGGATACTGCTCTTTTTTTAACATCCTGACAAATATAACTTAGCTTCTCTCATACGGCTGTCACTTACACATGCTTGCGACATTGCTCTTGCCATTGCATTCATTGTAATCACACTCCTTATCTGAAGCTTGTTCAGCTAACTCTTGATTTCATTTGGCAATAAGATTAAATGCTTTATCGAGATGGCGAGGTGGAACTTTGCGTCATTCAATACTCCAGGGTATTTTTTTTTTTTTTTTTACGTTTGTCGTCCTGAGAATTAGAATGTATTCATTGGTAACATTTTAAGATTTTGTAAATACAAAACATCAAATTGTGGAGAGATATCACGCATTTTATGAACATCAAGTACCAATATTTCACACGAAGTTTAAAAAGGAGATTGTTATTGCCACTTGTACAGCATTACTACATCTCGTCAACTTCGCGTTACGTTTGTGTTGCACTGTAACAGTGCTCCTCCTTGCAGAGATGGACCACTCCTGCTGTAACAGTACTCCTTAAAAGATGCGAAAGGAAATCCTTCCATCTTGTTAACATCATTTCCCCTCCAGTTCATCTTGATCTTCCT
The DNA here is from genome assembly GCF_015104395.2 of Macrobrachium nipponense. NCBI lineage: Eukaryota > Metazoa > Arthropoda > Malacostraca > Decapoda > Palaemonidae > Macrobrachium > Macrobrachium nipponense. The sequence continues at coordinate 53,744,367 of NC_087219.1, read as the reverse complement.
CCGGTCGACCAGAGGGTTGGTCCACTTTACTTTTCGTAAACATTATTTGGGTGTAACCCACGAGACTAACAGCATGCAGCTACATTTCCCGCGTCCAAGCAACACATGTCAGTTCTCGTCCGCTGGCATTCACTCTGACCACACGGCTGACTTAAGACAAACGTCTCTTGGCTACCTGACCCACATGAATTCTACACCTTGCGAATTCTAGCTTCCTGTATAATACGTTCCGGAACGCTGCGGTTCCTTAGTTTCAAATATGGGCAGAAGGTTATGCAAGAGGAGGCTTTCCTGACGTGCCCTCTTGCATTAGGATGAAGGCAATAAGTAACATGTTCATTCATAATCAGACTACGTATAGGTTATGTAAAGGTGTTTAAAGTTAGAGTCTCTCTCTCTCTCTCTCTCTCTCTCTCTCTCTCTCTCTCTCTCTCTCTCTCTCTCTCTCTCTCAGTGATATTCATCTCCGACTGAAAAGTATTCAATGTATCCGATTTCTTTAGCATAATCTTACAGAGACATCTAAACGCTCTTGGCTCGTTTTAATTAGGATTATATACGTACTGTTCATTACCTAGGCAGGAAGGTCAGCGCTTATTAACGATATGGCTTGTGAATATCAAAGTAGGTCGAGAGAGAGGGAAGGAGTGATTAATAATTGCTTTGAAATATGATCTGTCTCACCCGATGGTCAGATGGCATAGCCAGTTCACTTTATGCAATCGTTACATTTTTGTAATTGAGTTTTCGGAAAGATTATCAGAAACTGCATTATCAGAAAATAGGTTGTTAACCACTAAGTAAGTTTTCGTACCTTCATGTGTGTTAAGTGATTCGCGCTCATCGACTTAGGCCCAAAACAATAATTGAAATAGCACTCAATTTTTCATTTCCTCTTGTATGAAATGATGAACATAAAAATAGTAAGACCAGCTTGAAATATGCTTCTTGTGGAAACTGATGACGGAAAACTGAAATTACAAAATTAGCATCAGATAGGTTGGATCAGGCAATTACTTGCAGTATATTTTATTTCACTCTAAGAAAATCTTAGTAATCAAGTCTAGAGGTAGTATTTTATAGGAATTTTTTTAGTTGATTTATAACACGTACAAAGCCAAGACTTAATACCTGCACAGCTGAACGAAATATCGAAAATATAGATGAGGAAAGATGATCAAATATGCTAGAGAGCAGAAATTATAGGAATAACAACAGTCGAGCGATTTTATGCTAAGCTCCTAAAGGAGTTTAGTAAATCCTTATTTTTATAATAATGACATAAAGGGATTTGTTCATAGTTGACATGTTTTAATCGTGAAGTACTATAAATGGCTGGTTTAGCTTCAGTTAGTTTCGTTTTACTAATATTTAGGAGCAAAGTCCAGGTTACTTTGTAACGAATTCCGTCTTTATTCCCTCCCCTATAGAATCGAAATTGACATTAGTCTCGGCTTGTGGGATTTTAGAGGTATCGAGGATTTACAATGTAAGTGTTAAAATAGTCTTATCTGTTAATCTTCTATTAAACCCCAGTCCCCATTATATCTACAAGAAAAAAACTAAAATATTATTCATATGTCATCTTGGTAAAGGAAAGAAGATACCCTAGGCTATAACAACTTGTAATCTCACTGACAGGAATAAAGGTAGACAAGGATTCTAGTAGTTTATTTTTGCGAATTAAAGGTAGGTAGTCATATAGAATATCGTTTTACTTTATCTAAAGGAAGAGTGTAGTTGAGAATTACAGCTTAGCCTTCTTCTTAAAGAACATCGACACGATATAACTAATTTAGCACTGAAATCAGCCATCCCTTTTTGGTACCTTGATATAAAAGGAATTTGTGTCGGACTGAATGTCCCTGGTACTGGAAGACTTTCAAGTATTAGATTACACCGATGTAAGACCGTATCTCGACTTGTGAGTGATTTACTATTAGATATTTATTTCATTATAAGAAACTGATAGATTTCAGTATCATATTCGTTGTATTAGAGGGATAATTGTTATCTATCTATGTTAAAAATTACGTTTCTTAACAAAATTCAATCCGTTGGTACGAATTGCAACCACAAACTGGATCAAATCTCCATATTGGAGAAAAATGATTGCTGTTATGAAAACAACATGACAGAATTACATTAGTAGCCTGTGAATTAAGAAATGATGAATAATAAAACACTAAAAGGCTAAATACATAGCGGCAAAGAAGTAATGAGTTCCAACAGATAATTATAGACTTATTTGTAACCTATGAAGAATAATAACTATCTGTCTCTGAATGTTATTAGATTCCATGATTATTACAAATAAATTATTCCCACACGTCAAATAAGCCAATGCTTTTCAAATCAATATCCATGGCAATTATGATTGAAATCCATGGCATGATCACCGTATTCATTTTCTAACACCAGGGTGCATAGAGCAGGATCATTAGATCAGTGTACCGAGATTGACTCATGCAGCTGTAAATTTGACCGCAGTTGGTAATGAATTATTAAAGCGATCTTTATGCTTCTTTATTATAACAATATGATCCAGTTGGGTTGAGGTATTATGTATCGTATCGTTTCTCTATATAATGTACATATACATTATATACCCATTAAGCTACAAATTTCTTTTAGTATCTAATTAGCTCTACCTCGGAATTAATATATTTTCATATATGTTAACCAAAGGTGAATTTTTTAGTCGATAAGAAATTCGTCGGCTCATGGGCGCGAACTATGAACCAAGAATTCAGGACGCACAGTGAAGCGTTGTAAACCACACGGCCGTGTGATAACCGTGTGGTTTAGAGTGCTTCACTGCGCATCCTGAATTCTTGGTTCCATGGTCCGCGCCCTTGAGCCGACGAATTTCTTATAGGCTAAAAAATTCCCCTTCGGTTAACATATATGAAAATATATCAATTCCGAGGTAGAGCGAATTAGATATTAAAGGACATTTGTAGCTTAATGCGTATATATGAATCACGGTAATGTGATATGACTCATACATTATATATATATATATATATATATATATATATATATATATATATATATATATATGTATATATGTATATATATATATATATATATATGTGTGTGTGTGTGTGTGTATATATATTATATATTATATATATATATATGTGTGTGTGTGTGTGTGTGTGTGTGTGTATATATATATATATATATATATATATATATATATATATATATATATATATATATACATAAAGTATACAGAGGCCAGGTCCATGTATATACAAGATTATTTCTGCGTATCCATCTCTCTCTCCCTTTCTCTGCTAAACACACGTAAACAAACAAAAGCTCCTGGCACCATTCCCTCTGAGGGGAAAATTTTATATATATATATATATATATATATATATATATATATATATATATATATATATATATATATATATATATATATATATATATATATATATATATCTATATATATATATATATATATATATATATATATATATATATATATATATATATATATATATATATATAAAATTTTCCCCTCAGAGGGAATGGTGCCAGGAGCTTTTGTTTGTTTACGTGTGTTTAGCAGAGAGAGGGAGAGAGAGATGGATATGCAGAAATAATCTTGTATATTCATGGACCTGGCCTCTGTATACTTTTAGAAACAGAGTAACTTTTAAGATATTTATATCTCACCATCGAAGGCCATTACATATATAGTATCACTTCAGTTTGCGAGTAACATTTCACTCCTTAAAAAAATTCTTGTTCACGGAAACTGGAAGATAAAATAAAATATTAAACCATCATTTTTAAATAGACTTGCTCTACACATTTAATCAGGCCCTCTTTTTTTTCAGTACCCTTTGCAATAAACATAGAGACAGAGAGAGAGGGAGATGGAAATTAGCAATTGATCCTAATGCCACTTACAGTTAATGAAATGTAAAGGCTAATTAGCAGGGTGTATAATTATGAATTTATGCGCCTCTTACTAACGTCCCAGCGAATCAATTTATAGTAATTTCTGGTAACCGTAAAACGAACAGCAATCTGATTGGATTCTCCCTTTTTCCTGATGGATTTTTTTTTTTCTTTTTTTTTTTTTTTAGGATTAACGCCATCTCACATGCAGGTCTAACGGCCATCGATATAGCCTTTGACCGCCGATAGTATATTGCAGTTTCTCAAAAAGCGACCAGTGCAAATAAAGAAAAGAACGAATGAGATCTGTTGACACAGGTAATGGCAGCACACACCTGAGTTCATCAGGAACTCACCTGATAAAATGTAGACCCGTAACCCTTTAATTAATATGCACATGATTGAGGGCACTTAGGGACGTCGTCTACGGTACCATATGGTGCAATTACCATCAATTTCTATTAAGGGTCGGTGTGTGTGGCCCCTTTCCGAAGGAGTAGTGCACCGCTTAGGAGAGTAGGATGGGAGGGAAGGAACGATCTCCCCGAACTGGGTGTTCTAAATCTTGGGGCCCAACGTCAATGCTTTACGGCTGGTTTTCCGATGGCGTTCTTTGGGTTACACAGAACAGCACAAAACTGTAACGCCTTTTTTTTTACATTCAGTGAAGAAATTTGTGACTTAAGATATGTTTCATTCAATCGAGAAATTATTTTTCACTGATCTGATTTTCACTTCAGTCAAGTCTTCAAGTATTCGATGTACTATGAGCGAAAGAACAAAAGGTTTTGTTCCTGCTGTATTCGCAGACCAGCAACCAAAGAACATCCAGGCCCATTACTAACTGATTCTGCCAATGACGTGGGCTATTATAATAGCAACTATTTAATTATACGATGAAGGATTTCATAGGGCAAAGGCAACCTTCGAGAACATCCATAGAACCCTATGTTTGCTGCTGGCTATGGATTCGGGGAAATTTCCAACGTGAAGACCAAGAAATCTGGACGGCCAGTTCTCGCTTCATTGTTTATCTCCCTATGGAGGCCGTATAATACTCCCGAGGTCTAAGAATAGCACCGGTGTCTTCTTCAGAGTTGAATTATAAATAAATCACTCTTCTTGCATGGTTAAAGGCTATAGCATTTTGGGAAGATAATGGTAAGGAACATGTGTGAACATTATTATAAGTTGCTTATAACAGCACCAAATTACTCTATTTACACAAGACTTTGATAATGAGTAAAATTGATTATGGGTCGCATCTATACGCTTCTGCATCTGCCAGTACATTGGGAAAATTAGATCCTCTTCATAATGCAGGTTTGAGATATGCTACGGGTGCATTTAAATCTACACCTGTTATTTCTCTGTATAGTGAAACAGGTCTGTGTTCACTTGATCAAAGAAGGGTTGAATATAATTTAAGCTTCTATTAGCGGACATTAAGATACCCTTCAAAACTGAGTAGAATTATAAATAATACCATCATTCCAAAAAGAATTGGACCACGATCATTTCATCCATTTGTTATACGACTGAAAATATACATAGAGAAATATAATATTCCACCATTAAAATTCCTGAACCATTGACCAAATTCAACACCTTTTTGGAAATGGAATAAGCCTCATGAATGCCATGAGTTACTCGATTTAAAAAATATGAAATTCCAAGTTACGCTGTCAAACAAATCTTTTTGGAACACCAAGAAATCCATGCAAATACTATCTCCATTTATACAGATGGTTCAAAAACTGATGCTGCTGTGGGGTTCGCAGTTATTACAGACGAAAAATACTGTCATGGAAGAATGCCTATTTAATTGGCAGGAATTTCATTTGCTCTGTATAAAATCCCTAGAACTCCCAGCAAACATTACACTATATATATAGTGATTCAAAAAGTGCCATTCAAGCAATAGATTCTTTTAATCATCACCACCCTGCTATTAGAGCAATACAAGAAAATATTCATTTTTTAAGCATTCGAAATATCAAGATATCCTTGTGCTGGACACCAGGCCATGTTGGAATTGAAGGCAATGAAATTGCTGATAAAAATGCAAAGGAAGCAGCATTAAATGATAGAAATAAAATGTACAAAACATATTATAAGGACTCTAAAAATTATTTTAAATTTATTTTAGATAAAATCTGGGGAGACCAATGGTTATCACTTGAAAATAACAAACTTAGAGGGATAAAGACCACAATAATTCCTTTTTAAGAATTCCTTACAGAAGCAGAGAAACCATGAGGTCGCTTTGTGCAGGCTGCGTAATGGGCACACAAGGTTAACCCATGGCTTTCTTATGTCTAATCAGCCGCCCCCAGAATGTAATACCTGTCAAACCAGAGTAACTGTGAAACACATTTAAATTGAATGCTCTAAGTATTCACATATTAGACATAAATACTTTGGATCATCTTCTAAAATGCAGGACATTCTAGGAGATGACTACTCAAATGTTTGCAAGATTTTTAAATTCTTAACAGATACAGCTCTATTAAAACATATATAAATAATTTTTATTAGATACAGATATTTTCAAATATATATAAATAATTTTATTCATACACATTTGTTTTAAATATGTACAGTAATGTTCTATTTATTTATTTTTTTAAACTAAATGACTTAAAAAATATATTCTATTTAATATAATATTTTTAACAGATTTTATCTGCATTAGCAGCCGATTGGACTTAGTCGGAAGTGGCTGCTTAAACAAATAATAATAATAATAAAACTAAATAGGGTAGATTTGCCAAAGTTACATTTCCGAAACAAGTGTTTTCCTCAACTAATTGTTGAGGGGAAACCGTTGTTTCCGAAATATAATGATGTAAAATCTACCCCGATCTGTGAATGACAGACTTAAGTCGCAAGCCAGCAACCTGGTCGTGATAGATTCCCGATGATATCGTTCAGACACAAAGCTCCTCCCACTTTTGCATCCAGACAAGCACATAAACAGTGTTTTTGCGAACATACAGAGAGTCGTTCAGACAATCGCTCAGTGTATGGGGCCCTTAAAGCCGTAAAAGTAACGTCCTGGAATCGCACCCTGGTACGGATCCCTCTCAAAATCCCAACCTCTCCCCCTTTCCCTCTTAATCCACCGCTCCAGAGTATCAGAAAAATCCACCCGATGTATTTTGAAATATTTTGCCGATTGATTTCAGACAGACAGATGCTGGCAAAAAACATCCGTTTGACTTCGTTGATAAAAATGGTTTATTAATGTTTTAAGAAATGTATGATATTTCTGCATGCACAAGGATGCGTGCCGGACATAACACTTGATAGATGGGTCACTTGATTTATAATATTAATCCTTGGAAGAGAGAGAGCGATTCCTGTTTTTATTGTACTGTTGGAACGATTAGAAAGCCTTTTTTTTTTTACCTAATTAGCAAATACATATACTAAATCCTGGTCGCATACATCTTGAAAGTTAGAAACGAAACGTTATTAAGAAAAAAAGTAGAAACTAGATTGAAACAAAAGGGAACATAGATGACACAAAGATAGATTTATATATAAAAAATAAAACCATTAAAAAGGATTGGATTTAAAATGTGGCCATTGGAGGTTCTGAAAATTAAAAAAATAAAGTTTTTTAAATCAGTTTGTTGGTACTTCAGAAGATAGTCCTTCCCTACCTAGACTCAAGGATAGGCTGACAACAATTCAAAAGCAGAGCCTCCTCCTCCTCCTCTTCCTCCTCACTTTCTATTGGTTCTCATCCCATAGAGCTCACTGTTAGATTTCCTATGTTTGCAAGCCCTGCTCAGGTTGTTTACAACGCGCTATCAGAAAAATGGAGGAGGATTTTAATTGGGCAGAGTCAGCTGAATGTATGGCATCAGATACGGGTACGGTAACAGCCCAACCTCGCTTGTCCGGAATCATAATTACGGCATATGAATCACAATTGGGGTCTTGAGCGCGCCGCACGTTGAATAAATGAATGTGTGGCAACTGTTCCCAAAGACGTTGCCTTTTTGGGTTTTATTTATCTTGAACATTCGTTCACACAGAAGAAACTGCGGAATATCACGTCGCTCTGAAAGAGGAAGAGAAAATAATAGGCTTTGGCAGCATAGTTGACATAGTTTCAATCTATGTATGAAGTGAATGAACAATTGAATGTTCGCAAATACAGAATGCATATTATAATGTCATCGCAACCATATTAAAAAAGCCGATTGTAACTTATTTAGGTTTTAACAGAAACCCTTCTGGTATTTAGACCAAAAAAAATGATTGTATGAGAAGAGAATACTACAGGTGTAAATCATTGGATTCTTGTGGTTTTGTAATGTCTGAAATAAACTTGTCCAGAAGTCCTAAAAAATGTGTTTCCTTCTCGCTGTATTTCATTTCTTTCTTTCCTCTATTTGTATTTTGATTCGTGCCTCCTCTCGCTCAGCTAAGTAGCTACGACCTTCCTTCTTTCAAGAGGTGCAGCTGCACTTTTTAGTTAGTAAAATGTTGTTCTTGAATATTTAATGTCAAAGATTTTATTCACTACTGATGTATATATCTGTGACTTGTGATAAGCATGAAATCACCAGGAGACATCAACTATTTCTGTTGGAATTCAGCAGCCATGCAATGAAAACTAAACTGTCTCATAGTCGTAGTATCTTGATGCGATTTGCTCCTTTGAAAAACTGAATGAAGAGAGAAAAGGGAATGTGGTCTTTCCCATGTTAAGCTTGGTGCATGTCGGAAAGAGAATGGGTCCAGTGCTTTGACCTCTACTCTGCGATAAAGGATTTTTAATCATTGTTTTCCGGTTTGTGTTCTTGAATATCACACTTCAAATTTCTTCTCTTATTTGCACTTTCGTCCCTAAGCGCCTCAGTGGCGTGGTTGGTATGGTGTTTGCGTCCCACCTCGGTGGTCGCGGGTTCTATTCTCGGCCATTCCATTGAGGAGTGAGAGATGTGTATTTCTGGTGATAGAAGTTCACTCTCGACGTGGTTCGGAAGTCACGTAAAGCCGTTGGTCCCGTTGCTGAATAACCACTGGTCCCATGCAACGTAAAAACACCATACAAACAAACAAACTTCCGTCTCTACAGCTAGACATAGTTGATGGGCTTTTAAAGTTGTACCCAAAAATAGTTGTACACTGTTGCTTAACTCAACATGTGAACACTGAAATTTCTAGATGTAGTTACTCAATGCATGTTAAGTGTTCTCAATCGATAATCATTTTTAATTTAGAAAAAACTACTTTTTCTCTGTGTATGTCTACATCAATAGAATACCAGCATTTAAAATCATTTTAATTTTTATGATGATATATGCCAAAATGGTTAAATACAGGTTTGGTATTTGTTTTTCTTTATTTTCATGTGTATTTTTTATATGTTAATTGCTTAGCTCCGTTATTCAAGCTTTGCTTATGGATTTTTCCTTATATTGGGTATTTTTTTATGAAAAAACACTTTCGTGTAGATTCTTGTATGTATCACGAAAGAAAGTTCAATCGCTGACTGTAACGAGATATTTTTTTACTTTGACCCCCCCACTTCCTGGTACCGAATGATAAAACCTGTAATGATTATATTGTCTTGTTTCACTAGCTGATCATTTGCATCGTTAAGATCAGAACACTTCTGATTTTACCTATCAGTGAGGGTAACGATCGGAGAATCAGGCCACTACTTGAATGGGTGACCATCACTAAATAACCCACAATATACAATATACATGTATATATGTATGTATCATATAAACATATATAACTATATTATATATACGTATATATAAGTATAGAGATATGTACCTTTATAGTACACACACACAATAATATATATATATATATATATATATATATATATATATATATATATATATATATATATATAAACACACTACAGTAATTTTGATGAGTTTGTCTTTACAAATTTGAAGGAAACCTCCCCTAGTGTGAGGTTCATTGGAGCGTCAAGCACCTCATGAGCTGCCTTAAACTTTTTTTAAGCAATTGCTAGGTTTTATTCATAGGAATTAAAGCAATTGCTGATCATTTCTAAGCATTAGTATTAGCTGTAAGCATCTGCAACTAGCAAAAGCATTTGCTTTATTTTATCCAAATGCTGCAAAATCCAAGCGAAAGCATTTGCTCGACCTCTTTTTTTTTTTTTTTTAAATAAATTAAAATTTTTATTGGGTAAGACAAAATCCATGATTGGTGCGATTCTTACTTTGAATATACAGTGGCCTTGATGCCTCTATCGCGCTGCACAGGGATTCAGTGTGACCTAAAGAAACAGGATGGCCTGCCCTGCTCTCTCTCTCTCTACAGCTGTACCTCAATTGCTTCTGCCCCTCGCCCCCAAATCAGTGTATATCTGTGCCCACCACCCACTCCCTAAGGCAACTAGTTTCATTCTCTCTTTTGAAGTAAAGCAGAGTGCCTGAAATTGATATGCTAAACAAATTAGCCACTGTGATGAAAAAATGATTTAGTGTAAGTAGATGGACAACACAGTTCTTGATTTTTGTTTTTGGGTGTGCTTTTTTTCGTATAGTACGCAAGATGTTGTACCAAAACCACATAACTAACGAAATTATTCCTCTCTCTCTCTCTCTCTCTCTCTCTCGCCTCTTCTCTCCTCCTCCTTTGTCTCCTCCTCTCTCTCTCTCTCTCTCTTCTCTCTCTCTGTTTATGACTGTTAATGAAATGTTTTCCCTGAGAGTAAGGGCTGCTGCCGTTTTTTCCCACCGTGGCCAATGCAAGTAGGTGTTGATAAGATATGATTTACAGAACAGCCTCGGTTTCTCAAAGATCTCGTCCGTCTTCGTCTTCTTCTTCTTCTTCTTCTTCATTGTTGTGTTACGAAATCCGATCCGCCCTGTACTTTGGCAACGCTGCTCCTGAAGCAAGTTCTTTACTTATTGTTTCTTAGAAGATATACCTCGACTGACACGTAAGTTAAGGTCGGAAAATTTATCATTCTCTCTCTCTCTCTCTCTCTCTCTCTCTCTCTCTCTCTCTCTCTCTCTCAAGAGTTAGCGTAAGCTACATTCTTTTTTTTTTTAACTTTTATTCTGTTGTAGCACATGATAAGTCTAACCAATAACCCAAACGCTACCAAATACTCTCTTCTCTCTCTCTCTCTCTCTCTCTCTCTCTCTCTCTCTCTCTCTCTCTCTCATTTCCAAATAGTTTTTCGATGCTGCACCGATAGTAATCTGATTGTTTTCATTTCTTTCGTTTAAGGAGGCCAAACAACTCTCAGTTTTACTCTCTTATCTTTTCTTCTTTTATTCTTTTTTATCTCCCCTTTTCATAACTACTAAGCAGGAGAATTCTAAATACTATTCTATATATATATGTGTGTGTGTATGCGTGTGTGTATGCGTGTGTATGTATGTGTGTGTGTATGTATGGACGTATGTGCACAAAGATAATATGCTAGTTTAACAAAATAGCTCCCAGTACTATCACGTTATGTGCATTTCAAATGACTCCAAACCTGATATTCCTAATCAATAAGAAACCCACAAATTCAATTTGTAACTTGTTTACTTCTAAGTATTTACATTTAGTTTTACTCCACACTCGAGTACTTTCAGGCCCTTCTGTGGCCCATTCTCAAGAGATGTTGGGATGTTAGCCTGGGTCAAGGCCCAGCAGTCTTCTGGCCAGAAGACTGCTGGGCCTTGACCCAGGCTAATACTTAGAAGTAAACAAGTTACAAATTGAATTTGTGGGTTTCTTTTTCAATCTTCAGAAGAAAACTGAAAGAAGTTTTTGTTTGGTTCATTCCTAATCAAATTAGATGGAAACAAGGAACTGGCATCTCATGCATATATGAACAAAAAGGGTCCGTTTGTGAAGTTCACGAAATGTCCATTAAAAGAAATCGTTTCGTGTAAATCACTGCTGCGGTTTCTGTGCAAATTTTCTCTGGGTTTAATCAGTGTTTTTTTTTTTTTTTTTAACTTACAAGGCAATCGGTAAAAAAAGGTAAAAAGCTTTCCGTTGGCTTCTGCTGTGGATGCCTCCAAGAGTTTTTTATGCGTTTATTTAGAGGCCTTTTATAACGTATTAGGACAAGCCAGCGATAAAACAACAGAAAAACACCGCGCTGTTCATCCGAAACTCCGCTAAGTGCAAACGAAGGAGCCCAGCGCCTCATTTCAATATGGCCGACCGACTTGCCTGCAAATGATAAGGTTTCGCAAAGTAGATTTCGAGATTTTTACATATCCATGCATAGGTATTGCTACCCACTGACAGCCTTGGCAATATATATGGCCGTAACTCATTCTAATTTTGGCTCTGTAAGAGAAATATGGCTTATTTGCACACCACTGGATCACACCCAATTTATCCTTGTTGGACGTCTCTATTTAAGCTGCTACGAAGCTTCGTAATGCACGAAAAGCCTCGGCGCCCTAACCTTCGCCTTTGCGTTGCTCGGTATCGTTCATAAACTAACAAACACCCCAGGAGAACAAACTGCAGAAAACCATCCGGAGTTACCACCTGTCTGCTTCCTCGCAAGATATGGGAATAAGATCACTTTCTTTAGTGATATTTTGGCTTAGTTCAACTGCGCAGTTCGTAGTGCAATAAACGAATTCCATTAAAGATGCTTTACAGCAGGATCAATCCATGGTTCAGCTTCTAAAACTATCTTTGGCTATAAGGGATAGCAGTTTATTGCCTTTCGTTGGACCCTACCTGAACGCAGCTTCGTGGTGCAAGTAACGTAGTGCGAAATATATCAGGCGGTTGTTGAGATAAAGAAGATAGAACAGAGGTAACAAGACCTCGCACATGATTAGACTCAATGTTGTTGCTGTTCGATGAACGGTTTAAGATAAGAGAAAATAAGATGAGGTGTTAAGGACCTTGTAATGGATTAACCGAGAGATAAAGGAAAATCGTGTACGAAAAAGAAAAGGAAATACAGACACGATTGAAAATTATAAGGATTATGGAGTTGTTTTCTTACCAGAAAGGTTGAAGCAGCAATGCACATAAAATTCAAACGAAAAAAAAACAATAGTCAGAGACTTTAAAGTTTGTGAGTTTTTATTTTTTTATTTTTTAAATGTGGCCATGGTGCTGAGGCCCGGGGTAATAACATCAATTTAAAGTACCACTTGTAAGCAAACGATAATGATTAAACGTAGGGAATCCTGTAATTCTAATGCAGTCATCGAAGGTGTTCGTGACGGTGATACTACTGATAAAATTTCGTAACAGCCGATCAGCAAGTTTACCCTTTCTGCGGTATACTACTTTATACTTATTTTATGTCGTTCTTAGAAACCTTTGGTTAACTTTGGGTCTTGCGAACAGCGTAGTACTTGTCCATATGATCATTTTTCAAATACATTTATTCCACATTAATTCACTTGGTTTGACGAACAGGAAAAATTCTCAGCATAGAGTCACCAGTCCATGTTTGGACTAGACTGCGTGGTCGGTTATGCTACCAGGATGTGTGCGTTGGCTTTTTTTTTTTTCTTTCTATAAAGAGGATTAGTGATTTGCCAACTATAACAAATTATCATATTGTTGTAGGACTTATCAATGTTGCTACTATATGCATTGGTAAACAGATATAACGTAGAAAAATGCTAGGGGGATTTATTCAAGATTATTTGACCAAAAAAGCAATATTTTAAGTTCTGAGAAATTTAGCAATTTACAGACATCGAACGATGGCTTCCTGTATATTTCCCGAACCCACTTAACTTAGGTCTTTTCAAGATGAGGGTTGTAATCCTCATCTCAATTTTTGCTATAAAACTCAATTTCAACGTAATGCAGCTCATACCCACCATGGCTCTTTAGTCAATTTCTTGGTTGGTGCACTTGTCCTAAAAGTATCGCTATATATATATATATATATATATATATATATATATATATATATATATATATATATATATATATATATATATATATATATATATATATATATATATATATATATATATATATATATATATATATATATATATATGTATATATATATATGTGTGTGTGTGTTTGTATGTGTTTATATTTAGTCCTTAATAAAGCACCAAATTCTGAAGAACTATTTATAAACCTCTAAGTGCCTTATAAGCATGATCGAGTAGCGTGATATGACAAAAGTAGAGGCATTTGGTGGTACTGCAGATGTACAATTTATGATATCAGAAGGTACATAAAAAGTATATTTTCATAATGTTTGTAAAACAGCAGCAGGTATTATTGTGCAACGCAATTATGAGCGCATAAATATTTTTGTGAATCAATAAATTTTTTATCAGTTAATGCATTTTGAGGGTTGTCATACTTGAAACTGCATCATTAATCAGGTTTATTGTAATAATAGGTGTCTTTTTTTTGTAGAGATATATAAGACTTTATATGAAATATATATAATTTTTTGTAGGTACTGATATGTAAATGAAGCAAAAGTCTCTTGTGTAACGTTGCCTTTGTTTATCTTGAAGATATATTCTTGTTTTCAGTTTTCTGTAAAAGAAAACTAGTGAGATGGCTATTTATGTGTCCGTCCGCACTTTTTCTGTCCGCCCTCAGATCCTAAAAACTACTGAGGCTAGAGGGCTGCAAGTTGGTATGTTGATCATCCACCCTCCAGTCATCAAACGTACCAAGTTGCATCCCGGTAGCCTCAGTAGTTTTTATTTGATTTAAGCTTGAATTAAGCCGTGATCGTGCGACTGACTCAGGCCACTACCAGACCGTGGCTGAGGTTTCATACAGCGTTTTACGCTGTACAGGAAACTCTAGTCTCCGTCGAAGGAGGAACTTCGGCGCATTTTTTACTTGTGTAATTTTATTCTTACCCATCTGCTTTCTCCATGTGTCGGTGGTGGGTAAGCTTACTCTCTCCGCTGTCTTCACGGAATGACATTGTCTGATAAATGCTGAGTAATCCTGGTAGAGATGCTGGGCCACGAGGGTATCGTCGGATCGTTGAAGCGAGTCTTACATTCAAGCATAATACTAAAAGCTCTTCTTACTACGATCTCCTCTTGTTTTATGAATTTCTGGGAAATCTTATCCTTCGTAAGGATAGGAAGTTATCGCTGTGACAATTCTTCCTTTCAGTCCCAGAGCGCATTATTATTATTTTTTCTTTATGAAATATTCCGAGTGAAAAAGTTTGTTATACTTTCATGTTCTAATTATTATTATTATTATTATTATTATTATTATTATTATTATTATTATTGAAAAGAAGGCAGCAGCAGTAGAGTAGGTTTTATACCATGTCTTTTCAATTCTTCTCACTATTCTTCAAGGTTGTTGTTATTATTATTATTATTATTATTATTATTATTATTATTATTATTATTATTATTATTATTGGTTTTGCATTAATAATCAGTCACAGTCATATTTACCCTTGAGATCTCGTGTTAATAATGGAAAGAATTCCTAGCATTTAAAAGATTTTAAACTATTTTAGAGCCCTTCCTCTCGTCATTCTCTCCGTAAGTCTGGGTACTCACTCTCAGGTTTGCCTGTCAGTCCACCTGTCAGCTCATCGAAACTGACGTTAAAACCTACATATGGACCATAGTTTGTGGGCGGAGTCAGTCCACTCGCCAGAACTGATGGAATTACCTGAAGTTCTTCGGATCGACTGACAGGTGATCGCATGTGTGCAACGATTTTTTGACAGTTCGCCGCTGGGAGGGATCTCAGACGCCCGGACCAGAATATGAATAAACTGTGTATAGTCCTAATTCATTTCATTGTTAGACCCTAGGGTGCTATTTGTAGACTGTTGTGAGTCTCAATGATATGATGAAAAAATATATTTCCATATGATACAAACAATTTGGTATAGGCCTAGACCAGTGTCCTGCCTTTTTGTGAAAGTGGTCACTAGTGAAAGTAGGCTTCATGGTCCATTTCATAAATAACTGAACCAACGTCCAGTTCTGCTTTAACCTTATTCGTTAGTATAAGAATAGACAGCTCTCATTAATAGGTAGTATTTAGACCATGTGATATTGTCTTTTTGCTTCTTTCCTATTTTTAAGTGAATTGCTGCAGTAGCTAGTCTATGTAACTCCACCTCCTTATAAGTCAGCGGGGTTTCCATCGCTGCCATATAGTAGTGTTGTCAAGACCAAGGTAAGGAGAAGACGAAGGCTAGTCAGAACGAGGGCAATGACCTCAAGTTGACTGCCCGACTGACAGTTCTGTGTGGACGCTCATCCGTCGAACGGTCGTGGCTGGACTGACAGGTAAACCTGAGCGTGAATAACCGGCCTTAGACCTATACCTTTACTTATCACATATGCTACAAAATGAAGCAAGAAAAGGCATAATTTGTTTGACTGCAGAGACATTTACACTGGTTATGATGACATCAGAAAGCAAAATAGATTATTTTTTACAGGATGCTGCCTCAATAACACTAGATTTAATTCAGATTGAAAGACCACAGCAACAGCTGCCAAAGAGAATTTAAAAAATAGAACTTAGTTTCAGGCCCAGACCCCAATGACAGATATACCACAGCCAGAACTAAACAAGTCCGTGCTCGAGGACTTAAAGTGAAGAGGCGTTTTTCGCTAACATTTCTTTGAAGTGGTCGTTCAGGAAGAATCCTTTCAGGAGAGATGTATTCACAGTGCTGAATTTTAGAGAGAGCGCCGGAATGAGTGATGGTAAATTATATGTTGATAATAATAATTTATTCTCTTGAAAGTGTCAATTATTTCGTGCTTACTGAAATGAAAATATAATGGCGAGATTGTTTTGCAAGACTGAAGTAGCTCTTCATAAACAAATGACCAGAAGTAGGCCATGATATCGTCCTCCTACCTTACAGGGGTATAGTGTTTGTTTGTATATGAACAGTTTTATGTTTATAATTGTCCGCACGTGCAAATGGCTCTGAATGTGTCTTTTACGTTTGTGCGTCTATGTCTGTGTCTTCTGAAGGAAGTCTATCTATTCCATCAAGATAGATAGGGAGGAGCAGAGACTTGGGTTCAAGATCACCCGAATTACTGAACCCGATCTAAGAACATTTTTATGAGGTTACATACTTTGCGTAGCTTTGTGTAAATTTCCAAGATAGATTTCGTTTCTTTGCCATCGAAGCCTACCACAAAGCTGTAACAGTTATTGATAAGCATAGGTGAATGAATGAAAGAGATTTAACTTTAACCTGATTCTTTTAGTGTCTTGGAGAAATATTGAGAAAGGTATGAATGCTAGCAGCAACTGATGTTAAAAAGGACGAGGACATTTATTAAGTGAATGATCATCGTTTTTGTATAGTATTGAGCAAGTGAAATTCGGCCCAGGTTCTTATGCGGTGAGAGAGGGCACGGAATTTGCTCTATAACTTGCATTTATGCATTATCATCGATATTATTGTCAGTGGTAGCATTAGTAGCAGGAGCATTAGAATTATTATCCAGCAAAATTTAATTTGTCTACCTGAACCTTTTTCTCTCGAAATCCGCCCCAGATTCCAAGTAGTGATCTTCGGTTTCGAAGCCACCCTGTGAAAGTGGTGATCAAATAAATCGACTTCATTTGAATATTGGCTGAATATTCGGGGAGATCTCTGTGCTTCCCTAATTCCTTCGTGTCAAACATGATTTGCATTCCTCTTTCACATAATGTCCAGGTCAAATAACTGATAGCTCTATTTATGATCGTGAAAATCTGTGAGCACACAGCATTAGGCAGTCTAAACTAGACGGGATTTTTTTGTTTTTTAATTAGAAGGCAGGTTTGATAAGACAGCTTCCAATTTAAACTTGTTAAATGAATTAAACATTTCCATTTGTTAACCAAATATATTACCGTTCCTTTATAAATTGTCGATGAAAGCCAACAAATTATGGTACTTTTTGTTAGGTCTGGCTCATATGAAGTCTCCTAAGAGAAAAGTTGCGGAGTTTACCAGAATTTAGCTACCATTTTTCTTGAGATTCACCACAAATGATTCAACAAATTTTGCTTGTAGAACGTGTTGTAGTTTATTGTGCTTTAGCATTGTAATGATCGTGTTCAATGTTTTTTTTTTTTTTTTTTTTTTCATTTTATTGCAAGTAGATTATATCTCAAATAATATGATAGTTGTACTGTATATGCGTAAATACACAAGGCATATATATATATATATATATATATATAATATATATATATATTTATATATAATATATATAATGTGTGTGTGTGTGTGTATGTGTGCGATTTTTACTCATATTGAGCTTCAATGAGATTCTTTATTTACAAAGTACAAGATTTTGGAGGCATTACTAGGTACCCGATGAAGGAGAATGGATGTCTTCGAGATCTTGTATTTTGTAAATTAAAGAAGCTGGAGTCTATACCATCCCATCTTAATGAAGCCTAATACGAGTAATATCAATACATGTACACTGAGGTTGTGTAGCTATTTTTAGAATATAATATGTGTTATATATATCGGTGTATATAGATACATATATAATATATATATATATATATATATACTATACCTATATCTATATATAGATATAGATATTATATATATATATATATATATATATATATATATATATATATATATGTACTGGTAATCTTTTTAGGCACGAAGATATGCTAATTGAATTTAGTCCAAATAGGAAAAGGAGTTTTTGTTAGAAAATGCCCAACAGTTTCGTCCTCCAATGGACCTCTTTTAGGAGCGTTTATCAAGGAAAGAGATGAAGTTTAAAATGTATGTCGCCAAGGAAGGCTAAAATCTTAAACATATGGAATACCGTTTCCAAAAAACTAGCAGTTTGAGCTACAAACCATTCAGCAGTAAAAGTAACAAAACAAGAATAGTAGTTGAACAAATAAAAAATGCCAAAATATCAAGTGAGGTAATACGTCCATTTGAAACAGCATAACACTAAGTACATATTAACAAGCGTATATTATATGATAGTTAATGGATAATATTATCCAATTGGTACTGACGTATCATGACATGCAAAATATACGTAGTGTGTCTATAGCATATTATTTCAGTAAGGACGGCGAACGCAAAAGACATGCAGAAAAACAGTCGTGTCTTTTACTCTCTGTGGTTCTCTTATCTGTCCGTCGAACGAGACGACCGTCAGAGCAACTAATTCTTTGAGTATCCGAACGAATCAGTTCGTATTACACGTAATTCTGATTTCGTATACATTTCTTGTCAATGAACGGTCTTATCTATTAATGCTAATTATGTACACAGTAAAGGTAGGTGATTTTAACTTAAGATAGTTGTGAGGAATAAATTCTCATTGAGGGATTTGAACTGCTGACCGTCGATAAATGCCATATGTTTGATTAATATAAATGTTTTGTGCTATAAGAATTTATGGAAAATCTTCTCTCACGGAAATTTCTATGTAATTTACGGGAACGTCTTATGTAATAAGAGTATAGGCACGATTTTTTTTTCATGATGTTTCATCTAATTTATTCATTTATCTTGAATGATAATGATTTCCATTTCACAAAGATTTAGGAAATGTTAAGAACGTTTCTCAAGGTTTATTACCAGTGAATGGCAAAATGCCCCGAAATCAATTGGCACCTTTCAGCATTTAAGGATCTAACCTGTTGTTCTTTGCTTAAATTGCTCTTATCTTGTATAAAATTACTTTTTACATAAAAGAAACCTTTTGATCTCATCTCTTTATAGTTATAGTTCCTAATACGAAATATTTTCAAATTTAGAAAGTGCTCAAAGTAATTTTGAGGCTGGCTGAAGTCATTGGCTTTAGATACAATATTTAGAATATATTTTATTGCTGTTTGGTTTACTAAATGCAGCAGCATTCTTCTTAAGAATGTGTATGGTCCAGCAAGCCCTCTCTCCTGCCCCTTCGAGAATTCTGGAGTAAATATGAACAAATTTCCTTTCCAAATATGAAAAAAAAAAAATTAATTTGTTTTCATTACAACTTTTGAAAGAACACTTAATCCAAGAAATTATAAAGCTCCTTCCATTGATCCATTGATCCTTTTATTTCAAATATTTCTAATAATTCTTTTATGCTTATTCCCATTTGAGAGTTTTGTGAATATCTCTCTCTCTCTCTCTCTCTCTCTCTCTCTCTCTCTCTCTCTCTCTCTCTCTCTCTCTCTCTCTCTCACAGCCTACCTGTCTATTCTTCTCTTTCCGCTGGGCATAAACAAAATAATTCGAAATAATCCCCTTGGAATCAATCCAGTACATCAGACGTTGGCTCTGTTATTAAGCCCCGTTCATTATGAGAAGTAGCGTTTGCATTTCCGACATGGGCAACCTTTCAGGAACGGGTAGGGCTTATATAGCTCGTGCCAAGGTACATTATTAGTCCAATTAGGGAGCCTCTTTCTTTACACACCTTCCCCTGAGGGAGGGAGGGATTCTAAAATGGCCTCCTTGAAAAAAAAAACTGTAATAATAATAAAATAGGAGGGTTTTTTTTCTTAATTCTTTAGATATTTCCCGCTCTCATCATCCCGTTCTCAAACATGGTCAGATGCATTTATTATTATTATTATTATTATTATTATTATTATTATTATTATTATTATTATTATTATTATTATTATTATTATTCAAGCACTTGAAATATGTTTCTCTCTTACTTTTCTTTTTTTTCAATTTTGCTGTTTTAGCTCTTTGCAGCAAATAATCTCTCTCTCTCTCTCTCTCTCTCTCTCTCTCTCTCTCTCTCTCTCTCTCTCTCTCGTTCTTCCTTTAACTTTATTCTTTATCATTAACAGGTACTTGATGCAAACTGTTCATCACCTCCTCACTTTGATTAACCCTAATAAAAAAAAGTTGCTTAACGAAGATAAGCCGTGGGTAGCTGGCTTGGATTGCAGCCGTCCAAGAGAGAAATAAAATTAGCGTGGTCATTCCACTGGAAAGGAGGGTGGAGATGAGGAACCTTTGGAGAGATAAATACTAGGTAGACATCGCAGGTGAAGCAAAGAGAGTGAGAGAGAAAGAGAACTCTTTCGTCCCATCGTCAAGTTTTTTAGATGATTCCCAGTAATGGTGGTCCGACAGTTGGCTCTAGTTTCTCGCAAGGAATATAAGCCTGAGTTCGATTCCCATGCTGTGGTGATTAAAATATTAAACGTAAACTCAATTATTCGTTAAAGTATCTTGAACACGCGATTCAATAGATGTTCAAAATTCACGTTCGTTTCCCTTCCATGTGGCCAGACTCTTAATATACCAAATTGATAAGTTAGTGTTCTTTTTCTTTCTTTTTATGCCCAAGTACAATCTGTCTCGGAGTGAAAATGTTTACCATACAAACGATGAAATTATGCATAGAGTATGGTTGTCACATTCGCCAATTCTTTGTACTGTAATAGCCACATTAATCTGTGAACTTTTCGGTTTCTTAATGTTTTGGAGAAGGCTCCATTTTCTCGACATGTTGGATGAACTGTACACTGAATGGTTTGAACTCCTAAGAGGTTTCCATCCTTAGGTAAGCAGCCCTCGCTCCTTAAAAGGCTAAAGTTGACGTAACGGACGTAACTTTTATCATTACGTGCATATTATTAAGGTTTCACTGGAAAACACATTATTATCAATGATAATTGAGATGAACAACCAAATCCTACATTTCTGTGATATATAACAGTAAGAGTGCCGTAGGGTGAGACGTCACGTGGATGAGCCAGTCAAATGAGTAAAAGATAAATATGAGTTTGGATTGAAAAAAAATAAAATAAAAATTAAGACTGGCTGCAGTTGTTACTGCAACTAATTTTGAAAAGTTTAGAATTTCGTATCTTCGGCGATCGATCGTAACTGCAACGAACCCACGTCATTTTCCTTTTTACCGCTAAATTTCCCCCACCTTTTAAATACGTGACTGTAGTACGACTCTAGATTGTTTTCCTTGTCTGTTTTTTTTCCTCTGGTCCTTTTGCTTCTTAATAGTTTTTCAATTAGGGTTGTTGGCTGTTTGGGTTAATGGTTTTATATATATATAAATATATATCTATATATATATATATAATATATATATATATATATATACTATAAGGTTGCAGTTTAGAGTAAAAGGTGCCAGCATGATAAAGCATTCCTTTTCTCAGTAAGTCACCAGAAGTGAGATTACTTGTCTCGTGCCCCTTGTTCTTGAACCTGCCTGCAATGCTGCCTATTTACAGCTGGGTCGATTGATGGATGCCAGACGACCCATCGACTTTTAGACCTTGAGGATACGGGTCTGGTGCTTTACCACTGAGCAGGAATACACATTCTTCTTCAACTCTTCTAATATGTTCTGCAAAAGCTTTTCAGATCTTCTAATACTCGTGCTGCAAAAACTGTTCGAGTCTTCCGGTACTTGTGCTGCAGAGCCTTTTCCAGTCTTTCAATACTAGTGCTGCAAAAACTGTTCGAGTCTTCAAAAACTTATTAACTTTGGGAAGATTAGCACTTATAAGGGCTCCACTATTTTTATGTGGTCACAAAAATAAAAGATTTTCCTTATAATAGTGAAAGTGCATACTTCGGCTTTGATTAAATTGCATTAAGAGCGAAATAGTCTTATTACCACGGGATGTTCATTGTGTAATCAAGAATAAACCTTTTGTAAGCTGCGTAGCTTTCAGCATGTGTTTAAAACGAAGTCTTCTGTTAAAATTGGTTTATAATGCAATTAGGATAAAAACGTTCGTTTACTAGTGAAATTTTAGAATGTATTGGGTAGAACTGTGCTTACCAGGTGTTCAGAGGGTGTGCTGGGGAAATATAGCAGACAATTTCGAGTTCTTGTATTCCAGAAAAATCCATGAGTTACCAGGAGCTTTGAGATTTAATGAGAGCAACAATGAATATGTTTGTAGTTGTTCTATCGTATTCAGGACAAACCCCATCATTTTTCAGACAGCTGTCTAACTTCATTTTGCAGTAACTGGGGATATTGTTAAATAATTGTTTAATTCTACACCACCAGTTAACTAATTTCTCTCTGGAATGGGTGGCTCCTCAGCAAAGTAAATGGCAGTCACTACTGCAGAGCTCCTCTTTGAAATCCTTTTACAACTTCGTATTTTCTGAAATGCTTCCTTTTTATTCGGACTAAGTACAAATCAAGTGTAAAGAGTCAACAAGGAAACGTTACGAAGCATTTTTGATGTTCTTGTGATTACTTTGAGATAGTTTTTCATTAGTATTAGGCGTTTATAAATATTTATTAATATCCCATGAAATCTGAATCTCTCTCTACCAAAGATTTAAGGACTCCAAAAATTATTTTAAATATATTTTAGATAAAATCTGGGGAGACCAATGGTTATCACTTGAAAATAACAAACTTAGAAGGATAAAGACCATAATAATTCCTTTTAAGAATTCCTTACAGAAGCAGAGAAACTATGAGGTTGCTTTGTGCAGGCTGCTTAATGGGCACACAAGGTTAACCCATGCCTTTCTTGTCTAATCAGCCTCCTCCTGAATGTGATGCCTGTCAAACCAGAATAACCGTGAAACACGTTTTAATTGAATGCTCTAAATATTCACATATTTGACATAAATACTTTGGATCATCTCCTAAAATGCAGGACATTCTAGGAGATGACGACTCAAATGTTTGCAAGATTTTTAAATTCTTAACAGATACAGATCTGTTAAACATATAAAAATAATTTTATTAGATATAAATCAATTAAATTATATATATTAATAATGTTATTCATACAAATTTTTTTTAAATGTGTACAGCAATGTTTTGTCTATTTACTTATTTTTTAAAACTAAATGACTAAAATTATATTTAATTATTAATATGTTTTTTAATTTTAAACAGATTTTATCTGCATTAGGCAAGCCACGATTTGGACTTTAGTCGGAAATGGCCTGCGCTTAGGGCTGCTTAAACAAACAAATAATAATAATAGTAAAATAATCTCCTCTCCTCTCTCTCTCTCTCTCTCTCTCTATTCTCTCGTCTCTCTCTCTCTCTCTCTCTCTCTCTCTCTCTCTCTCTCTCTCCCCCCCTTTTAAAGAATACTTGGTTTTCATTCATTTAAATAAATACTCAAGATAAAATTAATCATGAATAAAGAGCCTTTTTCTAACAGGCAGTGTAGTGCTAATTTAGGGTACGTATAAAAACTGTAAAAAAGGTTTCTTTATTGAAAGTATAAAAAAGTGTTACAAAATAGCTATATACAAATGCTATGGTCTAACAATTTCCAAACTATGAGACAACAAAATGCCTTTGTTTGACTAGATATATAATGATATTAGAAAATAAAAAAGCAAATAATATCCTGTAAATAGTGAAAATTATAAGACAAAGAGTCAGTCACCAATAAATGTTGCCAATTTATTTTGCCAAAAAATATTTCAAACCAACGAAAACTATCGTTCCTTAGCTAATGAGATCGGGAACTTTAGATTCTGAATTTTGTCATTAAAAACCCATAGAAAATTCTCAATACAGTATACATTCCTAAAATACATAATAACCAGTATTAATGAGCAGAAAATAAGGAAACTTTTGAACTTTACTTTTCACAGATTTTTGTTCTTATTTTCGACAGTTCATGAAAATTAAACCTAAAATTATGAGGACTTATGAAAAAAGGTATGCACTGTTATTAGACAGTTTAAGCAGTCCATTTTGTACGTCGGACAAAAACCTCGCCATGTTCCTTTGCACTTAAGATAAAGTCGTATTTCAGATTACTGTTGTATATCTGATGAAATGTCACACAAGATTCAAAAGAAGAACGATGGCACTCAAAGGTAGATATGGCACACAACTATTCATGGCACTTGATGATGGCACTATATGAAAACGGTGAGATTTCATTTCAAATCTATATAGCGAGATGGCGCTTCATGTGAAGACTGAGATGGTCAGACCTCGAGAAAGCCCTCTCGCACAGTCGACACTGGAATGGTCGATCACCCGTATGCTTGCGGTAGTGCCGAGTCAGTTCGTCGGAACGTGCGAATCTCCATCCGCAGCCCTTCCAGTCGCAGGTGTAGGGCTTCTCGCCAGTATGTGTCCTCATGTGGGCCTTCAAGTGCGATGATTTGGCGTAAGTTTTGGCGCATCCGTTGTGAGAACAAGTGTGGATAACGGCTTTCCTTCTAGTCCATGTCCGGCGACGCCGAACTTTGGTCTTCGCTACGGGTGCCTGCTGCGATTGGGGCGCTGATGTCGGGAAGCCCTGCGGCACCCCGACTGGTAAGCATGTGGGCATGTTTTGTGGTCCCGTGCCAGCTTGATCTGCAGATAGATGCCGTGTCATGAAGGATGGCGAAGATGGGGGCGTCAGCAAAGAATTTGATGAGGCAGGAGGAATGGCATTATGGTAAGGTGCTGGCACTGCCCCAGTTGGAGGATACAAATCTGCTGGATAAGGAGGGGTTGTTGGAAAGCACCCATATTGCACTATGGATTCATTGGTCGGGTAATACTCTGTCCAGTAGGACCCATCTTTGCATTCCCAGTTCACTTCTGGAACGACCTGTTCCCCGTATTCGCTCTTGACTCTCCATTGCTGGGCTGGGTATGGTATTGGGCATGGCGTAACACTAGGGTACGTTTCTCCAGAAGGTGGCGAAAGAATACGGGGCTTAGATGGACACTGGGAAGTTGTTGGAGACACAACAGCATGGCACTGCAGAGGTGGAGATTGAACTGGAAGTTGAGCAGGAGATGGAAGATTGGGTATCCCATGGCTATTGGCTACGTGAGTAGATGCCACACTTGTTATAGTAGATAACGGTGGCAGTGGGGTTGGTTCAGGAGGTATGGTCGAGTGCAGATTCGTAGGCTCTTGAGGTGCTACTATAGAATGGGGATCAGACAGAACCAATGCCTGATGAGGCTGGGGGCTTAGAGCTGTGAGTGGTGATGGATCTTCAGAAGTAGGCTGGTGGTGAGAGTAATGGGATTCTGATGATGGCACATTATCTTGGGCAGGGATACAAGGCGAAGAGACACCTCCGTCTTCTGAAGAAAGCAATTTTATATCCCCCAGCAAGACAGTTTCGATATCCTGCCACATCTGGAATAAAAATATACTTAACTAGATTAAATTAATAAATTTACATATAATAAAAAACATAAATATGTAATACTCATATATATGTATATTCACGCACAGTTACGAACAGTTGAATGACCTAGATATCTTTAATTATAAGTGACGGTTTAAAGTCAAATGAATACAAAGTTATCTTCTTTCTTTACAGATTCATACATGGAATATGCCTATCACATTAGTTTTCGAATGACTGTACATTCAATTATGTAAAATACGGTAAGTATGAATTGGAAGGCAATTCTGTAATACTCATAAACGAACTGAAACATTACACACATATCCACTTCTGTATTGCGAACTATTGAATTATTACTAGTGTGACGGCGATCATAACTATAGGTAATAGGCTGTCGATATTTTTCCTGTTCTGATACAGTGTAATTAAAAACCGATTGTAAAAGGTTAATACACAAAATTCAATTGGAAATTATAATTACTATAAACATAATATTCATAATATAAGAACACTGTTGATAGAAGAATGATGGCAAAAAGGAAATTATTATTTTTGATGTAATTAATTTTTAACTAGAAAATATGAAGTAATGATAGTTATTATAATAAAATAACAGTAAAGGTCAACGATTTCCTTCAGATATTTTTAAAGGCCAACCGTGAGTTTCTTGAAAATATTTGAAATGTGAACTTCTGCCAAACAAGAGCAAAGTGTTGCATAATTTAAAACGGTCAAATTAAATGCCATGCGCATCGTTCAGCGAATTAAAAAATTTCCGGTAATATGAAGATCTTTACAATTTAGAATTATAGAGGGTTTATAAAGATATTTGTTGAAAATTTTCTTTAAAGTATCGTGCTTGAGCATTTATTTACCATACGTATTTTTGAAATACAACTTGAATGCAATACTAAACCCAACTGAATTCTCACGTATTAAAAAAGGGAAAAGTGAGGAAATATATTGTCATCCTTTATGAAAAAGCCGTATGTGTTTTCGAACTTAAATTTTGCAAAAGCATCTGGTATGTTACAAGACGCGATGCAGTGAGAACGAGTGGAAAAAAATCTATTATATTTTTAATGCTGTTTTGCATGTAATTTGTACAGATATATGATATATTTTTTTGCATGAAGGAAGCATACTTCTATTAGGTGACCCTTCTGATTTATTATTTTATTACTTTAATTCAATTTCATTATTGTTTTAATTATTTGCATATTTTGGAGATTCAGCAGTAAGTGTGCTCAGTTTAGCAGAATGGAAATTAATTTATAGATAAATTGATGTAATTTTCTTTTTTAATTTTCGAAACAAAAAATGAAAACCATTTCGGCAGACAAAAAATAAGGATTCAATAAACGTTCATACTGCATACGCGAAAAATAAGATATAGGAAAATGGCCAAAAATTAAAACTCATACTTCAGCAAAGCTGAAAATGCAAGTATACAAGGAAATTATAGCACACTTTTACGGAAAACAAAACTTTCAACTTACAAATCTATCATCCAGATAGTCAGCCATGGCTCTGAAGAACTTTCAGTCTCAGTTTCATTAACAACGCTGAATGTTAAAATAAATTACAAAGGCACTGTAAATGTTTCTTGTAGATCAAAAGTCAGCTGATAATCACAATATAACTGCTTTATCAAGACAGTTATTGAAAGTAAGAATTATTTCTTGAGTCTCGGGAGAAATCGAATCCAGGGAGAACTCTTCGGAACACTGAGCGACAAAAGCGATGCTCACACGGCGAGGGCATCCCTTCAACTGACCCTCATCAGTATCCTTTACACCTGTCCGCAGAGGCGTATGGCACGAGCGTTTCTGAGGTGCTGTAGGTTAAATCCTTAGCTCTCGCCCTGTTTCAGAATACTTCGGATGCTTTTCTTTATTCTAGTCTTTTGCTTAAAAATCTGCTCCCTGGCGTTGTCTTTAATTAATTTTCAGAGACACTGTTGTCTGTAGGTTTTGGTACATGGCATTGAAGAATTTGCTGTTCTATGAAATGTATTCCGACTTCCTCCGTATTTCTGAATCCACCTGTCGAAATAGATCGGAACTATCATTCAACCAATCAGAGCGTTGTGGTTAACTCTTTTCACGCTTTACCAGCCAATCACATCTTATGACTTAGCACACGTGCCTCCTATCATAATCCCGAGTTGCAGTTACATAAATGGCTAAAATTAACCTGAAATAATATCCCATTGGGCGATCCGTAGTCTTCTAAAAGAGCAACAATACCTTGGGTTATTTATTATTGTTTATGTAGCAATGGAGCTGATAATATTCATTGCGAACTTTTAAAACGCTTTCAAATTTTTGTGACATAACCTCATACCATCTGCCTGTGATTGCTTTCCCAACCGATCGCTTTATCGCCTTACAAGGTGTATCCGAATATGCTCATGGTAAAAGTAGGACACGCTTTCTGTTATGCCTCATGCCCTCGCAGAATGAGTGAGGCATGAGGCACCTCAGAAAATTGAATCTCCTTAGACTTTTCCTGATTTTCTTCACACAGATACTTTATTAGATCAGCAAAAATGTAGCTTGATGATAAAAATCAAAATGGCACTTACCTTATCGACAATTGTAAGTGACAGGAACTTCATCATTCGGCTAAAGTTTCCCGAAAATGTGCGTAAAACACACACATTGTGATATATATATATATATATATATATATATATATATATATATATATATATATATATATATGTGTGTGTGTGTGTGTGTGTGTATATATATATAATATTATATATATATATATATATATATATATATATATATATATATATATATATATATATGTATATTGTTAGGAACAATCGTTTGCCGATTGTTCCCTTGGTGGATTGTTGCCTCCTTTGTTTTTGTTTTTTAATTGCTGGCGAGTTGACGTCTGTTGGATGGCGTCAAACTTCGTCAGTCAGGTTCTGGAAGGCAGAACAACCAGTCAGGTTCTGGAGGGCAGAACGATCAGTCAGGTTCAGAGCGGGAGAGAGGCAGAGTCTTGGCAGCAGAGCAGCGGAGAGTATCCGAGGACGAGTTGGTAGTTGTATCAACCCTGTCGTGAACATCCAGTGGTCGAGGAGGACCTTCATACTGTATCTGAGGACGAGATGGTTGTTGTGTCAACTCTGTCTTGATCGTCCAGCATTCGAGGAGGATGTCCATATTGTCTCCGAGGACGAGATGGTTGCCGTATCGGCTCTGTCTTGATCGTCCGGCATTGGACTGTTGTCCTCATTGTTTGAGGAAGTGTTCCCGTTTTGCTCTGTGTAACATTATGCCGCTTCAGTGTTAATTCTCATTTATTATTATGCTGCCGTTTTTGCATTTATTGTAATCGTTATTTCACTGCTTTTTCAATGTGTTTGTGTATTATGCTGCCTGATTTTGTATATGTATTTATGTACTGCACTGCTTTTTCATTTATACCGTGGTCCTCTATATATATGATGTCGCTTTTATTATATTAGATATGCTGCTTATGAAATTGTTTGTTGAATTGTACAAGAATCACGTAATTGGATTATTACTGTTGCTGCCTTTATTATTTAATTCATTGTGTATGTTTATTTTGCTTATCACTGGACCTGACTCACTTGTACATTTTGTATAATAAACTAATTTTAAGGTAACTTTTTTTGGTTTTGTTATGCTCCTCCCTCCTTTGTTTGTCACCTGTCGTCAGTCACTACGACATAATAATATATATATATATTATGTCTTAATAATATATATATATATATATTATACTGTATAATATTGTTTTATATTGTATTATATTATATTATATTATATTATATTATATTATATAATAACTACCCTAAATTGGGTTCATAGTTAAGAAAATCTGGTGAGATAGTAAACATTACTCAAAAATCTGTCAAATAACCTGAGACCTAGAGCATAGAAATTAGAAGTATTGCATTAGTTTAGTAAGTTAAAATACATAAAGTATAGTCATACCTGTACACTTTTAGAAGCAAATAATAATTTCGGAAGTCTTTCAATGGCAGGTTCTTCCATTTAGTGATCAAGGAATTTCTCAGTTTAGTTACTCTGTTCTTCACTCCTTTTCTCTGTTTTACCAGAGGTTCGGTAATTCTCTCTCTCTCTCTCTCTCTCTCTCTCTCTCTCTCTCTCTCTCTCTCTCTCTCTCTCTCTGCATTTAACCATACTCTTTTTCTTAATTCCTTTATATCTGACGCAATAATGAAAGTTTTCATTCTGATCTACTTTTGCTTAAAACGTTATGCCCGGGAATGGCCAACCTCATGGAGATTTCAACGCTATCAAAAAAAGTAATCCAATAGACTTTAGGATCGCTTTGCTGATGGATGAAAATAGTACGCCAATAAGATAGGTTAACATTCATTTGTTCATTTCCGTCATAGCATTAATGGTCGTTGATTCCAACGTAAATCTTTGATTTTGAATTGCTTAGTTATGACATAACTTTGCAAATGGAAATGTTTTGTTCATTCTGTCATCTGAGGGATATTTGCAAGAGTAACTTAAATGCAGTTCATTTTATTACTCTATGGATACAAGGTCGAACTTGGAAAAAAGAATTCATTAATTCGTAAAAACACAAATGGCTATAATTTATCCTCGTTATTTTATTGACCATCTAGTGAACATAATTCTTCCCTTCAGCCTACGGTTATTCTGATTACTGCAATTTCTCTTTCAGTAGGCGTTTATACCGCAACCCGAGTTAGGCCCACTCTTTTTCAGTGGCTCCCCACCACCTCTTCCTCCTCCTCCTCCTCCTCCTCTCCTCCACCTAACTCCCATAACCCTCTCAACTTCATCTTTCTCTTTCACTTTGAGTTTGGATTACTCAGGTAATTTAAATGGAAAAAGATGATAGTGGAAAGAATGCTCAAATAAGAATGCTTAAAGTGATGTCAACACTATCATAAAAAGTAATCCAGTAAACACTTGGGATTTAATCCTTGTCATTTGTCACTATGGGAACGTTATTTCCGTTGACGTTGATCATTACACACTGCCTTTAAACTCAACTAAAAATTATGATATTAGTTTAAGCAGAGGAAATGGAAAAAGAATGTCATGAAGGTTGAGGAAGATTTAGCAGTGGATTTAGTAATGCTTTTGAAAGAAATGGAAGCGGTTTGTTATATAGTAGGTATTGCGGAGTCAATATAACGAATTATGGTAAAATGATGTAAATGGTGAATCACACTAGAGCTAAAGCAAGGGAGATATCTGGAATGATAAATAGTCTCTTAGAGAAAATGTGCGTTAATGGAAGCAAAATGAAAACAGCAAAAGTTGAAAGCTGATGAAACGAATAAGTGGATAGTATGCGGAGTGAGAAGTTTTAAAATAGAAATTGGAGACACGCCAGAGATGTAACAAAATGATTAACGTAGGTGAAAAGCTGGATGAAAGTGTTTTGAGAGGTGAAACGAGAGACTGTTGGCTACATCAAGGCTTTAGAGGTTTTACTAAATAGCCAAGGGTTTTAATATCCTGGAAATGTAAGAGATTGAACAAAATGAAATCTAGTGCTTCAGTAGGTTTGTTGGGGGTATTTAGCAATTAGAATGATTTGATTCACCATAACCTGCTAGAAACTTTTTAATTTACAGTGCAGTCTTGGGAAGAGAGACTTTACCGCCTTAAGCCTTCAATAACAGTCAACAATGGTTAGAAAAGGTCCACAAAAAGGTCCCATAGAGTGGTCTCACTTATTCGGTCATTGTCGGTCTGCTACGGTTGTGTGTTTGCGGTCTCTACCGTAAGGGACAATGAGGCACAAATTCTTCTGAATATAAAAGACATAAAAGACCAGGACACCTCTGTGTTCGCTCTCCAACAAGCTGGACAACCGCATCTCCGCGCGATGCTGTGCTTGGAGCAGACGACCACAAAGAATGATTCCATTCCGCCAATAAGGTCGTTCAAAGCCTTCAGAATACTGAGGAAAATCGCTTCATCGCGCTCGGTTGCTTAACGCTGTAGCGACGCGGACGGGCTGGTTTTTATGGCTTCTTTATACGGCACCACAGGAGCGCCCTTGACTATTTCGGCTTTACATTCGTCGCCATTTTTGTTCTTTTAAGAGATTCGTTAACACTCAGGGTAGAGTAAATCCTGGAAGTTTTAGCATTTCTTAGTGTTATCATCTTCATCTCAATGACGGCGAACTTGAAATAAAAACACGAACTGGAAATGCGTTAAACAAGTTGAGCGGGAATGCCGAGAGTTGCCATCGAGCCTTCTCTTGAAGGCTCCGATGTCGCTGGGAAAATTAGAAGAAATTGCTTCTAGAAGCAAAAGAGGGCTTCCGTTTGGCCTCTTAGATCTTTGTTTCATTTCTAAGATGAATTTTTTTTTCAATATATATTGTTTTTTCTCATTGTCAATATATTGGTCTTATGCATGCCAACAAACGAAATATTTCCGAGTCATTCCTTTCAGTTTTGAGTTGGAATGAAAGAGAAAGTGAAGGGCCCTTCTTATGCTGATGATGTGATTAAGGTTTTGAATCGCTCGCTACATCAGCATCAAAAGGAATTGTGTATTTTGGTCTATGAGCCGCCGTTATCAGCTGTCATTCCTTGAAACCACTCTCAGATCCCCCCAAAAAGTGCCATAAAAGTTATACAACCGAAAAACGTCTGTTTCAAAACACCGCTCTGTTCGAACGCGCAACTTTTCCCTTACGGTCTCAATCTGAAACGTACCGCAAATATACTCGTACTTGCCCCAGTCGGACGCTTACTTTGAGCTAAAATGTTTTCCCATTTTACATAATGAGGTAAACCTGTAGAATGTTTGCGTAATATAGCATCTGAACTACTTAACAAAACTTATAAACAGTGTGTACGACAAATCTGTCACTCTGTCACTATATTTGTATCTCTCTCTCTCTCTCTCCTCTCTCTCTCTCTCTCTCTCTCTCTCTCTCTCTCTCTCTGTTACTAAATCATTTTCTCTTATGAAAATGTTATATGATTTAAGTAGAACTATTGAAGGAAAAATATCAAAAGTCGATAAGCAGTTCGTTTTTTAATATAGTTTACAATGTATAATTAATTGTTTATAAGGTGTTACGATGATATAGTGCCTCCAGTAGATGATCTTGTGCCTCAAACAAGTAACCCGATTTCTGTCTTCACATACGTTACTTTATTCTTTGGAGAGAAAAATTGATGCTACAACAAGGAAGGTCTTCGACGGCATACCAAAGAAGAGAGAGAGAGAGAGAGAGAGAGAGAGAGAGAGAGAGAGAGATCTAGCTAAGGGCATTCGCTTGTAAACTGCAGCTTTACGCTGTGTCCCTGGCAGAACGTGAAAGATTCTCCGTTTGATATTCAAATTATTTCTTGATATCAACCGTTTGTAATGGCAGCTGAGGCTCTGAGGGTGTGGACGGGCCTCCTCCGCCCCGGGTGTTAACATTATCTGATAACTCCGCCAACAATAAAGGTGTAGGAGTTTATAATTGTTACTTTATTGTTATCGGCATTCTTGGCGGGCTTCTGATACCCGTTCTCAACCACAGATTTCGTTTTCTTCTTCGCTCTTGTCTGTGTCTGTGTTATTTATCGCCATTCGCTCTTTATGGGTCCACCTTTTTCGTACGATCATTTAATTTATTTTTTATCCATTATTTTTTTCTTAAGTCGGATAAGTCTGAAGAGTGGCCATGCCACTCTGCCTCTTGATTTAGCTTAAGTTGCAGTGTGATGTACTAAGAAAAAAGAACCACACGCACACACATACACACAATGCGCACGCACATACTAAGTATTTAAGGCATTTGTGTAAGATGCTTCTTCCTCAGTAAGCTTGTTTTTATCAGACACTTTTTAAACGTACACACATGGTATAAAAACAGACACGCATATGAAGAATCTGGAATAAGAGTATATCAATTTTTATTCGAAAGGCGATCGTGAGGAAAACAAGAAGTAGAATGGATTCATTGATTGTAAGTTATGTGGCATTACAACTCCCGCGGTCACTGACGCCCTCAAAAATAAAAAGAAAAGAAATATTAGTGGGTCAGTGCTGAAAACCATTCGGATAGAAGTAGTAATCGAGGCCGATAAACATAGGTCAACGGATAAATACAGGAAAATCCTTCTGTGACCCAGTGGATGATAAGCATGCGAACACTCGCAGCAAGATGGGTATTCAGAAAAGAAAGTCAAGCTATGAGAATTGCACCTCTTTGCTGTAAAAAAATAAAAAATAAAGAGAAACAGCAAACCACTAACTGTATATTCATTTTCAGCGACACATGTATAAATTATTTATTATTATTATTGCTGGAGGAAACAAATCCACAGGTACGTAACTTTACAAATATATTTAAATAGGTCTTGTTGAAAATGAGAATGTACAGATTCTCGAAAGCTGTCTTTGTAAATATATTTGTACAGTTACATAACTGTAGATGTGTTTGCTCCATTTTAGGAATCGTGTTACTTTGAGAGTTGTCGTCGTTGTTGTTATTATTATTATTATTATTATTATTATTATTATTATTATTATTATTATTATTATTATTATTATTATTATTAAGGTAAATTAGGACGAGGGCCGCAGAATGAAAAATTTTAAAAGAGAATGGAAATCATTTGTTATTTGATTATATCAATATCAACATTACCCACATCGATATTACAGTATACAAAATATTTGATCATTATAAGCATTCGTATTCTGTGAATCAGATAAGCACAATTGGTCGGCTGTTCTCGGTATGTCGCCTCTCTCTCTCTCTCTCTCTCTCTCGCCTCTCTCTCTCTCTCTCTCGTCTCTCTCTCCTCTCTCTCTCTATATATCACTATATATATATATACTTATAATATACTATATATATATATATGTATATATATAGATATATATATAATATATATATATATATATATATATATTATATAATGTATGTATATATTATATTATATATATATATGTGTGTGTGTGTGTGTGTGTGTGTGGTGTGTATATATATATATATATATATATATATATATATATATCATATATATATATAATTCAGGAATGCCGAAGACACATGGATGTTTTAACAGATTTATTCATTAAGAAACGTTTCGCACATGACTATGTGCATCATCAGTCTGAAAAATGACAAAATAATAACATTAAAGATACTAAAAATACACAGGATTCTTAAAATGACAATTAAAAACATTAAAAGACTTAAAATAAGAAGCAAAGTAAAAACAACTGCTGTTACACAAACCTTCAGGTACAAAGGAAGAAGATAAAATGACCAAAGAAGGAACAACCTCCAAAGACGACTATGCCAGATATAGTTGAGCAGAGGAGCAGCCACCGTTTAACGATGGAACGAGTCTTTTAATATATAATGACTCTTAAGGTAGTCAAATAATCTGCATCCTTAGAATACCCTAATATGGAAAAGTGCTGCTTCTTGACCTCAATTTTACAATTGATAACATGATTTTTTATATTTGAATGTTCTGGTCTGCTCAATCTTTGCCCCGTTCTAAAACTCAACCCTAAGTGACTGTAATAACGCATCTGCAACAACCTTTTCGTTGATTGAGCAAAGATTGAGCAGACCAGAACATTCAGATGCGTTATTACAGTCACTTAGGGTTGAGTTTTAGAACGGGGCAAAGATTGAGCAGACCAGAACATTCAAATATAAAAAATCATGCTATCAATTGTAAAATTGAGGTCAAGAAGCAGCACTTTTCCATATTAGGGTATTCTAAGGATGCAGATTATCTGATTACCTTAGAGTCATTATATATTAAAAGACTCTTTCCATCGTTAAACGGTGGCTGCTCCTCTGCTCTGCTCAACTATATCTGGCATAGTCGCCTTTGGAGGTTGGTGTTCCTTCTTTGGTCATTCTATCTTCTTCCTTTGTACCTGAAGGTTGGTGTAACAGCAGTTGTTTTTATTTTGCTTCTTATTTTTAGTCTTTTAATGTTTTTAATTGTCATTTTAAGAATCATGTGTATTTTTAGTGTTTTTAATGTTATTATTTTGTCATTTTTCAGACTGATGATGCACATAGTCATGTGCGAAACGTTTCTTAATGAATAAATCTGTTAAAACATCCATGTGTCTTCGGCATTCCTGAATTGATGTTTGAGGATCATAATGCAGATAGTATATATATATATATATATATATATATATATATATATATATATATATGAATTTTTATCACATCACCGTGATTCTTATACATGCATTAAGCTACAATATCCAATTCACTCTACCTCAGAATTAGTATATTTTCATATATGTTAACCGACGGTGAATTCTTAGTTGATAATAATTTCGTCCTCTCGTGGGTTCGAACCAGCGCCCAGCTGACAGAGGAGAAATCAGGAATTCCGTGATGTTATCGACTCTGCCAACATACATGAAAATATATTAATTGCGAGGTAGAGTGAATTGGATATTAAAGGACATTTGTAACATAAGTCTCTCTCTCTCTCTCTCTCTCTCTCTCTCTCTCTCTCTCTCTCTCTCTCTCTCTCTCTCAGATTCATGAGATTTCCTCTAACTAAAGCCCACAGAAGCCTTACCCGTAGTACCGATCTTTAGCTAAGAATTTACAGCTTCATAAACAAAAGCTGACTTCTTTCGGGGACATCTTAGGCTTTCGGCCTATATTGCCAGCCATAGCTGCTCCCACCAGGTTCCCAAGGTCTGTGGCAGGTTTAGTGTTGGTCTTAGTTCTGAACAACCAGTGCAACTTGTGATAGAGGCATGGTATCACATTCAAAATCCTTGGACAACGCTTGTCTCTGCGTCCTTTGGAAATCATGAGTGGTTCGCCCTTTTATTCTTTCGTTTCTTCTTTTTCTTTTGAGCAGAACTTAACTTGGCCTGTGTCTGAGTGATCCGTCGATTAGAAATCAACAAAGGGACCATCCCAATTACGGTGGAATATCTTGGAGCGGGGAATAGCTGATGAATGGGGAATAATCGAGGAGCATTTTATAACGCCCTAAATCAATCACTCTCCTTCTGCTATAAAACAGTAGGCGACGCGTAAGGAACGAGTAATGGTCCTGTTCGCACTTTGGGTGAATAATGATGTACATTTTTATAATGCTTCTTAATGCCCAACTACAATGAAGTTAAATGGTTGTCTGTTACGCTCCGCTGAGGATGCTTCAAGATATTTTCAGTTTTTTAATGATTCGAAGGAAAAATAATCATATTAAAGGAAATGTGTATTTTTATGATATAATTAATTTGAATGACATATTGGTGTTGATCACATTTATCGTTTTGCAGTTTATTTTCTGACTAACCCAAAATATTTTATGTCTTGATTCACAAATATAATGAAATTAAAGGATTAGATAACGATGATGAAAATGATGATGACGATAATGATGAATGATGATGATGATGATGATGATGATAGCCCCTCTTATAATTCTACTTTAAAATTCGATATCCATCTTGGGAGGAGTAATGAACCAGAAGTTTCACACAGAGAACAAAGTAAAACTTTATCCCTTTGTCTGTGGCTCTTCTGCCTCTCGTCTGTCTGCACATATTTGCTTGCGCGAGCGTCCGCTTTGTGAAGGGCCGTCTTCAGAGGCCCTAAATTTGATCATTATCTCGGTCTAACTGAATTGTTGCCAGACGTGAAATTTCATTAACTTTGGCAGTAGTTTTAGCCCATTTTCGGAGCTGCAACTTATGGTGCAGCCGCATCTCGCCGTCGCCACAAGTTGCTTTTCCTGCTCAGGTGTACTATCAGTTTCTATTTGCAGCTCATGCGTATGTATATGTATGCACTTTGAGCATGTATGTGCGCTTCGGAGTTTACTTGTGTGTTTTGCACTGTGCTTCGTACAAATTTATGTATCGTACAAATTTATATATACATTTTTCTCACCATACGACGTTTTCTTCAACGAGGATGCATTTTTTGAAGTGCTACCCTACCAGTTTCCAGCAGGTGTATTACTATGTGAATTTGCTAGCTTCATGCCGTGACCCAAAAATCTTTAGGGCATATAAGACGGCGGCATATGTACTTCGTAGCGGTTACATATTGCTTAATTTTACTATGTAGAGAATATTCTAGTACAGTGGCGAGTAGAGCTGTTTAAATATTTTCTCCTTTGGGTCGAGGTGAAATGTACGTTATAACGAGGAAACCACACTGGAAATAGATGCTAACACAAAACCTCGTGCTTGGGGGAATTGGACTAACAGGTGGTAGGGAGACAAGGGGTTAAAACCATAGGTATGAGTAAAGTGCGTCCACTGCGATTCCAAGTATATGCTGTGGCGTATCTGATTCCTCTCCCTTCATTTCTTCGGTGGTGAGTGGAGCTAATGTTGGTCTGTTGTCTTACTTGTCAGTGGTTGAAATACTCAAGGAGATTGTCTTATCAATTTTCATACGAGAGTGCTTATTATTGTTGTTATTATTGGTCAAGTAAATCCACAGTAGTATGCCTGTTTTAGTGTGTTATTTAAAATATATACAGCAGAAAGTTTTCGATGACCTGCGCGGTCCTCTTTGTCAATCGAAAGCTTTCTGCTGTATATATTTTAAATAACAAACTCAAACAGGCATACTACTGTGAATTTACTTAACCATTTTATTGACTCGTGTGATTACGAGTTTTCTTTGAATTATTATTATTATTATTATTATTATTATTATTATTATTATTATTATTATTATTATTATTATTCAAAAGAAGCAAACTTTATATGGAACAGGAATAAAGACCATAGGTGTCCACAGAGTACAACGCCTATTTATGAAAAAAGGAAAACACCGAAGCTGGAATGGCAAATGAGCGAAGCTAAGAACAAATGAATATATGTTCACATTCAAAAGCATTATTGAAAGTCAGAAGACGAAGGCAATGGTGCATGGCGCTTTGAAGCATTATTACCGCCTCTCTTAAGCTTACGAGCCTCGCCATCAATAAAACTGCCGGGAAAACCCTTCGCTATTTTTCACAGTGAAAGGAATGAAAAATTCCTGGTACTTGAAAGTGTGACAACGTGGCAACCCAATAGAATGTTAATGTTGATGCCCCTACTAATTCATTTTCGAGAAGTTGTCAATTAGCTTGATTCTTTCAGGTAGAAGTACCTGGTGAGAACTTCTTGAGCATTTTCATTTGTAGTTTGCATCGGTATTATATATATATATATATATATATATATATATTATATATATATATATATATATATATATATATATATATATTTATTTATTTATTGTGTGTTTGTATAAGGTAAAGCCCCTCTTCACCTTAATTGGTGACATATCTAAATATCAGGTGTTCCAGATTAAATGCTTAGATCATTTGAGGCCTAGTGACTTTTGATGGACTGGGACAAAATTCAGATCTACTTGGTCTGAAATCGAACCCGGCTCTTCTTGTTGGTGAGGCGAAAGTTACAATCTTCATCGTTGTTTGTGTGTTCAGACGAATTGTATAGATAGTTAAATAGATGGACTGGGGTAGCAGATATAAAGGCTATAAGCGTCTGAGAGTTTCATAATTGGGGAAGAAGTTATTTTACTGTAAGAACTCGCGAGCTACTTAAGAGAGAGAGAGAGAGAGAGAGAGAGAGAGAGAGAGAGAGAGAGAGAGAGTGTTGTCAGAACGCCATTTCAGGGAGTATAGAAAGTCTCAAATAAGAAAGCAAAAAGTGGTTAAAACGACTTCCTCTTGCAATCAGCGTCGACGGCAAGTAATCGTTACACTTGCTGGCAGAATTCTTTCCTTGCTGTCATTTTTCAGGTTTTTATGATCTCACCTCTTTCAAGAGGCTTCTGCCACTTCTTTCCAGCTAATTTCTCTCTCTCTCTCTCTCTCTCTCTCTCTCTCTCTCTCTCTCTCTCTCTCTCTGTTAGGTCAGTGGCCGTATTCTTAGCAGAAGGTGTAGTCCATCGTTCTTAATAAAACTGATAACGGAAAAAAATCTTATTGTGTGGGTTTTTTATGGTATTAGCATACTAGTCATACAAAGTGACGGCAGTATTTAAGTCTTTGTAATTGCTTTGTACTTTTGCTATAACTAGTAAATTTTTGGGTGTGTAGTTTTTTTGGTGATGATTTTGTATTATTTAGAGGTATAGCTCAGTATTGCTAGACCAGCAGCGCAAAGCAGAAAAATAAATATAAGGAATCGCGTTGCTTTTTGTGTAATTGTGGGTAACAAGGTTAAAAGTGAAACGCATCTTCGACTTCCAGAATGACTGGAGTTATTTCCCCAAACCTGATCCTCTGACTAGACCCATTTTCTCGTTCCAGAAAATCTGGAAGTTTATCGGGATGATGAGAAATTTTCAGGTTGATGATTTGCGAAATAGAATAAAGTCAATTGCCATAAAGACACAGACAGACAGACAGTCAGTTTGAACAGTAAGAGAAGAAAACAATGAAGATTAATTGCAATAGCACAGAAAAGAACTAAAGAAAGCGAGTTAGTATACTATTACACTAATTTATCTAAAATGACGTTTTTGCGTGAGAGCTTTTCAAAGTAAACTTTTAATGTCACTTGTTGCTTATTTACAATTTTTTTTAAATTCTTGTTAAATTCTAAGAAGAAATACTAAATATTTTCCATTGACGTTATGTAATGACTGATCTACAGGTAACCTTGGACTTTCAACACCACCGGAAAATACCTAAAACAGGTTAGACCTCGTTAGTAAGCATCCTTGATAGTATACCATATAAGCAGATGCATGAAAGACCGGCATGAACTCAGGGCTTGGGCATAAAAATGGCTGTTTATGTGGACTACTTGAATTAGCTGAAGCTTTCGAAGATTTTTTTTTAGATTTTATACAGTGAGCATCTTAGTTGTCCACATTGTTGTTGAGCGTAGTCATTTAGTCTGAAAGGAAAGACTGAACCCATTAAGGAGGACGTTTTCTAATCGTGAGACTTTCCATGTATTCAAAACCATATTTGTAATCATTCTTAGAGTCATTTAAATCCAGAAGAACCATGTCTAATGAGTTAACAAGCTTTTTTTATAATGAATACCATTCATTACAGGCCCCCACACTCATGAGGGTACGCTTCTTTCATGTGAAGCGTTAAGCAAATAAGTTTTCGAGGCACACGCTTGTTTCTGGTTGTAAACTGAAGACTTTCAACACCAACTGCATTATATTTAAACTCTCATCTGCTATTCTGGATCAAAATCAATGTAGCAGAAAACGTTCAGGAACAGGCATCAGGCTGAAGAGTGGATGTACTTAAGGCAACACTGCGGCAAGAAATGGGACATACACAAAACTTACAAAGCTAGATCATCGACACCCTTCAGGTGTGTAAAAGAAATCCAAAGAGTCACACCTGGCTTGAATGAACTGTCAAATAATACCAAATAGCTGTCAGTTATCACAGGTGATATCTTCATCGTGGCTACAAGTACCATTAAATGCCTTTTGTTTACGTCGGACTAGAACTGTAAACACATAATGCCGTTCAAATAAAAAAACAAAACTAAATGAATAAAACACTTATAAAAAAAATAACCTCTGCAGATCCCTTGCCGATTGAATTTCTTCATTGCTTTTTTTATTTTGTTTTAATCTGTCCCAAGACACTGTCTATCCCCTCCTGCATCTTTATAGACCAAATCAATCTGTCTCAAGGGGAAATTAAGCCTCGCATTCGAATCTCTTCAAGTGTACCTTATGGGAGAGGGCTAATTCTCTGCGCAATAAACTTCTGGCCGACAGCTCTCCTCGATACGTTGCAAGGTGCTTTCGATAAAGCTACTCATGAACTTTGTTCTACCCGTTATATATTACTTTAAGCGTCAGGCCATTTATACCTTGGCCTTATAATTCTCAGACCTTGAACCTGGAGCGTTT
Source organism: Macrobrachium nipponense (assembly GCF_015104395.2). Classification (NCBI taxonomy): domain Eukaryota; kingdom Metazoa; phylum Arthropoda; class Malacostraca; order Decapoda; family Palaemonidae; genus Macrobrachium; species Macrobrachium nipponense. The sequence goes on along the minus strand of NC_087219.1, from coordinate 53,702,513 downwards.
CGAGGGTGAACTACGTTCAAAGATAAGTTCCTGTTTTTATATAACTACTTTTCAGTTATTATTGTTAGTGAAAGACCCGAGAAGTTTTGCCTGATGGTTCTAATCTCTTCAGTAAAGACAGAGAGACGGAGAGAAAGACAGATATAGACAGATAAAGATGATCAGGTTAGCAATAGCACCTTCCATAAGAATGCTTTTATTTAACTGAGTAATGAAAAGTACAAAACAAATAGATAAAAACTCGTCGAGAATCAGTGGACTGACTAGAAAGAACAGGAAATGTAAATTCCCATACACCTGCATATGATTATGTATATTTAACAACGTGTTTAGTGAACCTGTACCACTAGTAATTAACACCTCCATACAAGTTTGTTCCCACTGATGTTTATCCATTATTTATTTGTGGACTTTCTTCGTTGGACCTTTTTGTTTCTTTGGTTGCGTAATTATCGTTTTGGTTTCTAGTATCGACTTGTGGGTTTATTCGTTTTGTTTGTCAGGAAAAAATAATGTCGGTGAGAAGGAAAAGGGATGGATGGTTGTGCATATAAAGGATAGGAACCTGAATGTTTTGTCACTTGAAGCAGGACGTATTTTGTTCTTGGATGCAACTGAATAGATGAGGATCCGTTTTTAGAGACAGAATAAGGAATTGGTATGCACATTTGCTGTATTTGTGTTAATTGGAAGGCGGTATCTTTACAAGGCAGTATGCAGAGAAATTGAAGAACGCGAAATGATTGTGTGTTGTTACAGGGAGATCGGTGCGTGGACGGTTTACCGTCGTGCCTGTACGGTTCTAAAACCGTGCGGGAAGGAATACATTTTTCTGGTTTGAAGAATGAAATATAAGAGAAGCATTGAAAATAACAGACCAGAGTTTTTAGATCAACTTCACAGTTGAAAATTTCCCGTTGTTGCCTAGAGGCATTTTGTAGTGGTGACAAAGTGACTGTTCCTGTTGCCATGAATGCAAAAGAGAGTAGCCGACAGAAATTGAGATTGAAAGATTTGGAGAAACAAGATTGAGTTGGTGCGTAGAGGCTTTGCAAGGAAAGGTTAAATGAAGTATGTTATATATATTATATATATATATATATATATATATATATATATATACATATATATATATATATATATATATATATATATATATATATATATATATACGTATATATAAAAATATATGAATATTTTTATATGTACATATAATTATACTTTATATTTAGACATATATATATATATATATATATATATATATATATATATATATATATATATATAAACAAATATATATATATATATATATTCCACTAAAATTGTTTGTACAATTAGAGTTGCTTGATTTTCCATGCCTTTTAAAAGATAATTATTAATATTGTATGGTTATCTGTAATTTTTTTTTCACAAATACCTTTTGAAAAGTTTTTCCGGTTTAAGTAACCGTCTTTTCGGTGTTTTAAAAATCGTTTTTTTTTTTCTTTTTTTAGCGGCGGTTTTGTGCCGCTACAGCCTTTCCCAAATGAGTAAGAGGTGGTGGTGGCATAAGGCCAACGAAAACTAACAATAACAACAGCAACGTCTGCTGTGTAATCTAAGCGGCTGAGGACCAAACCAGCCGTTGTCCATGTTTAGCGGCCCCGGTATCTTTAATGACCGGAGATATCCGTTTTCGTTAATGAAAATAACATGTCCGAAGTTTGTTTAGGATAATGGGTGATTAGCCGTCGCAGACCTCGAGTTTCTCGGAGTTATCCCCAAAGCGAGCGGCACTCGAGACCCAGACAACTCTATTCGTCAGGGAGTTATACGCGCCGTGTCTCTCGGAGTTGGCCAGGACGTCTATTAGTTGACTTTGTGATATGTGGTCGCTGAAGAAGGAAGGCTTGGGGGGGCGGGTTAGTACCTGGCGGTAATTTGAAGGACAGAAGGTCACGGAAGGTGAGGGAAAGCCAGCTACGTTGCCTGTAAGGTAAGCCGTATCTTTGGCGCCTGAAATATTGGCAATTTAAGGCCTTATTCAAATCCTGTTTGTTGACATGAAGACGGAAGTTTTTTTTATTTTTTAATGGATCGAGAATTTATCATAAATTTTAGCGATATAAATATTCTAATTTTTAATTATATTTTGACACGAAATTTATGAAAATCGAAGGCTTACGTGTTACACACTGTCTGAAATTTAAAACATGTATATACATATATATATTATATATATATATATTATATCTTATATATATTATATATAATATATATATATATAATATAGATATAAACATGAATAATTATCACATCACCGTGATTCATATAAATTAGTCGAGCTACAAATGTCCTGTAATATCTAATTTGCTCTACCTCGGAATTAATATATTTTCATATATGTAAACCGAAGGGGAATTTTTTTTTAGAGTTGATAATAATTTCGTCCTCTCGTGGGTTCGAACCAGCGCCCAGCGGACAGAGAAGACATCACGAGAGGACGAAATTATTATCTACTAAAAAAAGTCCCTTTAGTAGCTCGTATATATAATTTTATCTATTATATTATATATAATATATATAATATGAATATATATATATAGAGATATATAGATATATTATATATATATAATATAAATATTATATATGTATATGTATAGTTTATATTTATATTGTTGATACGTGAGTGTTGTGTCCGAGTGCGCAAGCATGTGAATAGTGACTCATCGCACCCATTCTTGCTCTCTTCAATTGTATCGATCTGCATCTTTTCTTAATTAAAACCAAAGGCGTGCCTACACCACATGAACACCCCAAAGAGATACAGTGTGATTCGATTCTCCTCATTTCCTATACTCGGAATATTGTAAAATAAAGGTTTGTTATTCACTTCCTTGACAAGAATATGCAATGTACAGTTGACTGTTTTTTCCACCCGGTACGCCTGTCATTGCAGTTAATTTGTAGAAATCTTTTCTCCGCATATTGTACGTTGTCCTAAATATCCAAGGAAATGGCAATGGTAGTTAGTTGTCCAGAAGACGAGCAGGAAAGAAACCTTTGTTCTTGTCCTAGTCTTTTAGAGTTGGCAGGATTTTTTTTTATGTGGGGTCCCAAGTTTTTTGTAAGATTTCAACATCATAATTCTTTTCATGGAATAAAATAAGTTTTTAAGCTGATATTTGTAGACTGTTCTCAGTCTATTCAAATTGACTGTTCGTTAACTATTTCTTCCTTCTTTCACTGGCTGCCAAAAGAACTTGGTCGCCAACTGTCTTTTGGTCCTTTTCCTGTGAGTAATTTTTCCAACGATGTTGGGCTTCTCAAATAAGCCAATCTACATTCTCCCTCTGATGAAACATTTCAAGCTATGATTCGCCTATAGTGACTTCGATACAGACCGTACCCTGTAAGCTAGGCAGAAGAAAGATGACTGATGAAAATTGTTGTAAAGTATGGTTAACGTAGTTGGTTTCTAACAATATCTTTGGGAGTTGGGTGTGTGTGTGTGTGTGTTTTACATATGCTGTCAGTTCTTATTCTGACGCATAATTAGAGAAGATAGTTAGAAAAAGATTCATGCCTATTAACTCCTCCTTCCTCATCAGCATTTAACATTTTGCTTACCGTTCTTTGCTACCAGGCTGCCTTGACCAGTGGAAAAAGATGTACAATACCCACCACAGAACAAGTTACAATGTTAATACTATCGCATCCAATGACGTAAATGAACAGCGGAATTAAGAATGAAAGACTAGATGAGAGGAACGTGTCTGATCTGTCATGCGCATTCTCGTATATTTTGTTTGATACTTAATTTCAAGAACTTTCACTGCCCTCCTCTCCTCTCCAAACCTTAATAAACACCTAACAAAAATTCATATACTCCAATATATCGATTTTTTTTTTTTTTTTTATCTCTTGGACAACGATGAATTTCGGGAGTCGAAATTAAAGTTTAGATAATAGGCTCTATGCTCTTACGTTGAACTCGTAGACCTAATATTGTGGCATTTTGCTTCTGTGTTCTGTTGTTGTGTTGTCTTCGAGTACCATTTCTCCTAGCATTTTGTGCTTCATATGTAATGTACAGACCAAAGGCAGAGTATCCAGTTCCCGTTAGAAGTCCATTAGGAGGGGCTCATGATACCTTTGCGGTGACGTAAGTAAGGTCTTGGAGGTGGCTCCCTCTGGCCACACGCAGGTAAACATCAGTCACCTCCTCTCGAGTTTTTTCGTTTTTTTAAGGACACAATATGTATGATTGGGCGTTTTCAAAATCATTTTGTGTTTCTTTCAGCTTTTTCTTTCATATTTGCTTTGTAAGACCTTAAGCTGAATTCAGTTTAGGTAGTATGGGTAATGCTTTTGAAAACAGTTCCGATTGCATGTTAGGACTTCCAGTATATTACTGCAGTAAGAGTAGGAGTGGTCACTCTCCGTGATAATTATAATGTCCAAGGAGCTAAGACTAGCAGCAAAGTATTAGGTCCTCATGAATAAACATGCCCCTATGTTTTACGCTAAGGAGCCCGGAGTTATGCATATTTAAAGATTGTTATACGCCCAGGATTTCCGCTAGCGCAGAGACTTCAAGTCAAGTGTTTAAGCAGTAGTAACACTTGATATAGGTAAACCTCGCCCTCGAGGATAACTCATTCCAGTGGCTCTCGGTTGAGGACCAACTAACGAGTAAAAGTGGCTTGCATGGCAGTTCACCTGTCGCGGATTATCCTTAGGCTCATTTAAAAAAGCTGTTTTTATTGTATTTAATGTGATGGCCGACGGAACTGGCATCCAAATGGCACTACTACCTAGTCTTGCCCCGAAGGAAATAAAAAATGTAAGAGCTTGTGGCATAACTGCCGAGGGATCGGCCTATTCGTGGGAGGAGAAGAAGAAGAAAATGCGGCTCAGAATTATAATTTTCAAATGATAATAATATGAAGATGATGAAGGCAGAGCTTATGATTTTAAGGTTATACTAACTGATTAGTAATAGTGGTTGCTGTTGTTGTTCTTGTTTTTGTTGTAGCAGTACCCTTAATAATGTTATTGTTGCCCTATCGCAGATTTGATAGGAAAGCATTGCCTTTTTTCAGCCTGGATGCCCTCCCAAGAATTAGCAATGTAGATTATGTAATAACCTACGTTGTATAATGCAGACCATCCAGTGGTGTCCCCTCAACATGGCGTGTGTTCTCCATAACTGCAAGGGAACATCATACCTAAATAAGGAATATTTCCCAGGGCTGCTTCGCTTCGAACGCAGGCCGTCCTTTTCTGGAAAAATTCTATTGCTAATTGGAACCCTAATCCGAAGGGCTGTATTTTGAAGCAACTAAGAAGGACTCCCCCTAATTATTTACCAATTTGTTTGTTTGTCAGTGAATGCCAAGGCAGCTTGTGTGGCCCACTGTTCAGAGCGTGGTTGAGGCTTGAACTCATTTGTTTTCGGCATAATGGCACTCATTTTCGATACCCTTATGGTTACTGGTCACGCGAAGCTTTGGAGACCAGAAGTTCCAAGTAGAACGGTATAAGAGAGAGAGAGAGAGAGAGAGAGAGAGAGAGAAATGGTAGGGTGAAGTAAGACTGAAGGGCCAGTACATTAGCAAAATAATAAATAATCACAAACACTAGACATATCATAAACAAGTAAAAAACGCAGTTGTGTTCTCAACATTCGCGCAATACCGAAACTTTCTCAAGGCCTTAATTCTTTCCCCAGATCCTCCCCAGGCAATGAAATCTTCGAGATCTGTCTTCTGATGATCATCTGTGCCTTTCCTGTCTTTCTCATCGCCTAGCAACCGCTCTTCTGTCATTTCTGCTGACGTTCTAACGAATACTTATAAGGTAGAGGCTATACCATCTCCAGCTCCAAATGACAGTTATTAGGCCCTCTGCTAGGCAAAGCGAATTACATAGCAAAGGCAGGAGTGTATGTCGGCATTTGCATATACCACACGAAGCGTAATTAAAGGAGCTATGAGCCCCTATGGACGTTTCTTTAACCGAAACTGCCATTAGGCTATAATAACCCCAAAAGCATAACTAAAACCTTGAGCGTATCGCACTGTTAATATATTCAATATACATACATATATATTATATATATATATATATATATATATATATATATATATATATATATATATATATATATATATATATATATATAGTGTGTGTGTGTAAAAAATCTTACACGCCTCCCACTGAAAGAGGCAGACTCCAAAACAATCTCCAGGTGCCACCCTCCGATTTTCAAATCGTATGTGACATGAGACTGCTAGATTTCCAGCTTGTGGCCTTCTTCACTTATGTTCAAGGGGATTATGTGTCGACGATGACTACCATTCCTTGATGGTCACCCATCCAGTTTAATGACCAGTCCCAGTTTTACTTAATTTTGTTGATCACAAGACTACCGATATAACAACGACCGCACACGGTAGAGGCGATGCGACGAGGGGCATTCCGTCCTTTTGGGTGAGGACCTATCGTGCTGCTTTTGACCTGAGAAGTGAAGTGTGTTCTTGGTCGTCAGTTGACCGTAACTGGTTGCTTCTGATGATAAAGAGCACATCGCTAGTCACTACATACCACAATGCATTTTCAAGAAACCAGCTCAATGTTTTTAGTCAAAAATTCTTCTAATTTGATTTGTAGTCATTTTATTAACTTGGCTGTCGTGAGAGATTTTACGAGATGTTTCTGCCTTGCTTATGTACATAATGCCGACAGCCAGTAATGAGAAGAGAGAATGGAACTACACCTGTTGGTGCAGTTCATAAATCCTTTCCTTAGGAAAGGTGAAGAAGACTCGCCGACTGTGCTTGTGGCATTCGTCGTCTTTGGCTTCATTTCCTTCAAGTTTTCCTCCAGACATCTACGAGAAAAAAAAATTTCGTTGAAGGACGCTTCAAGCTTCGCTTTCATTTTGACTTTATCATTTTTTTTGTGTTTTTTTCTTTTTCTTGCTAGCATTATTAACTTTTGCTATGGAAGATCAAAGACGATTTCCAGCTCATTTAAAAAAAAACCTCAAGGCCACAGAAAATAGAGCTGTTTCGGTTGTCTCGGTATAATGCTGTATGATCCACGTCCTATGAAACTTTAACCGTTGTCCAGTGGTGACCTGTCCTATATTTCTTTTGCCAGAAGCACGATCATGGCTAATTTTAAGCGTAAGTGAAACAAAGACTACTGAGGCCAGAGGGCTACAATTTGATACCCATGTTGGAGGATTGGAGGGTGGATGATCAACATAACGATTTGCAGCCCTCTAGCCTCAGTAGTTTTTGAGATCTGAGGGCGCACAGAAAAAAAGTGTGGACGGACAGGCAAAACCGGCACAATAATTTTCTTTTACAAAAAACTAAAAAAAATCCGAAATGGAGATCGAAAGTTTAAAAATGAAATGTTCCAGAATTATCTTTACTAGATGACTACACTTAACGGCATTAAAAACATGCTGTAAAACTATAATTATCCAACGAAGATGTAATAAACACAGTATAGATGTATATTAATGGCATTCCTAATTATTAATCATTGGTTTCAATTTACATGGAATGATACCTTCTTGTGTGAATGTTAACTGCAATAAGTTATTATACGAAGTTTATTAAACACACACACACACACGTGTGTATATCTATATATATATATATATAATATATTATATATATATATATATGTATATCTATATATATATATATATTATTATATATATATTTATATATATATGTGTGTGTGTGTGTATGTGTGTGTATGTGTGTGTGTGTGTGTTTGTGTATAGACTTACGGATGCTGCTAGTGTAAGTTTGACAAACCTGTTTCGCGATTTTTGAAATTTATATTGCCATAGTAATATTACAGTAGTTGTCTGTTGCCTTATTTTTCTCCAAATTGACCTTTTTTCGGTTGTTCATGTAATTCGGTCGTATTTTCTTTTGTCTACTAGAATCAATTTTGATACAACTTCTGACGTAACTGAAGGTTTCCTTATGACTTGTCCCTGGTCGGTGGCTTGGTGTACCAACAAAGAAGAGTAAAGTAAAGTGTAGATAGTCTTATTACTGTGCTGTGCATTTGACATTATTTACATTAATGCTACTGCAACTTCGTGGCTTCAAAAAGAGGTGGTGAGAACTGAACATTCTGAAGTAGGAGGTATAGCACTGGGAAGTTATCCTATCATTTTGTGGCCACATCTGGGTATCGTGGCACAGTTAGCAGACATGATGAATCACATAAACAGTGAAAAGGGCAAATCTGGCTGGGTATGAGATAAGCAAACTATGGTCATGAAGAATATACTTATACATTGCATACCAAGATAAAGTAATATCTTTCATTAGTAAAATCAGTTTTAGCCTATGGAAGGGAGTCTTGATTTTAAAATTAATCTATTTTTAAACATTTTGCAGATTTTCAGATAAGGCTTTGTCGAGAGTATTTGGTATGAAATAGCAAAATCGCATTTGAGAGATCGGAGATGTTCGCCTGGTGGCTGAAAGATTGATGACAAGTCGTTGGCGATGGCTAGAATATGTTCTTCGTTACAGCCTGAAAGAATTACCGGACAGATTGTTACACGGACATCTCATTGTCTAGAAGAGTGAGAAAGTTAAGACCTGTATGGAAAAGAACTGGACTGGGAGTTTGGATCAGCTGGAATGAGCTGCTTGAGAGAGCAATAGAAATAAACAGGGATGGTTGGTGGAATCTCGTAGAGGGCGTCTGTGTCCCACGGCGTTGCAGGAGTTCGATAATTATTTAGTCTTCCTTGAAGGGCCAGTGTTTATACAAAGAAAGGTACTTTTTAGTATCCATATAAACGTACTATTCCTTGCGAACTAACAACTGCAATTTGAAATCAATATAGACCGTACTGTTTAACATATATTAGAACCACTTTCACTGACGTCATCCAGACATATAAAGAAGATCGCCTATTTAGTTCTGGTAGTTCAGCCACGTCACCCAAATTTAAATTAGAATATTTCATACTGGAAGTATTTCCCTTTTCATCAAGCGCCAGTTTGTGCTTGTATGCATATTTCTAGTAAAATACGTTACATGCACCGAATTTGCCTTCCAGCATATTGATACCATGTGATAGAATATCTGTAAATTTTAACGAACATATTAATTCATTGTATTATGGAAAGTTTTAAAACTATCAAAACTTACCAATTTCCCAGTTAAAATCTCTCTAGCTATTTTAGTCGATTACTAGCTTATAACAACCTGTTTACTTTGATGTGCAAGTAGCATCAGGTTCCCGTTTTCTATGCGCTCAAAAGAAAATGGAAGGAGCTGCAGTCGTCCAGTTGGTGCAACCACGGCCGGCCATTCTTTTTCATATTTCTAACTTAAAAGCGCCCTGGCTCCCTTCCTGTAATTAGCCATCCAAAAGACTATAATCATATCCTTGAAGAAGACGCGTTGAAATCGACTCCTCCCTGTACCCTTCAGCATCACCTGAACCGCAAATAGTGAATCTTAGTCCGAAAATAGCATCTGCGTTAACACCTCTTTACATACTTATTCACTCGAGTGCGCGTGGTAGTTCCCCGCGCTTGGAGTGACGGCATTGATATCTATTTTGTTGAATTTTTATGTCTTGAAGTTTATTAAATTTCTGGCGATAAAAGGTACGATAATCTCTCTCTCTCTCTCTCTCTCTCTCTCTCTCTCTCTCTCTCTCTCTCTCTATTGTATCAGCGGATTTTTGGTTACCTCTTAATACTCTGAAACTCGCCATAGTATGTTTTGAAAAAAAGGCCTCTCTCTCTCTCTCTCTCTCTCTCTCTCTCTCTCTCTCTCTCTCTCTCTCTCTCTCTCTCACACACATTTTATGTTTGATAATGAAATACGCGCAGCTGGATTTAAAAGCTTTTTTCCAGCTTTTAGGTTAAAGTTGAACTAAAGAAACGTTTTATCAGTGATTAGGAAAAAAATGTGTTTCCTAATTGTGCCACTCATATATTTCCTAAATTTTCACTTCCACAAATCTCCACTCCATTCTTCCATCCTGAAGTTCTTATCTTAGTAGTCTTGGGTCTTCCAACTTTGCTGGTGCCCACAATAGCCCAGTTGACATTATCTCGTTCTATTCGTCATGGGGTTGTGTAAAGAAAATTTCCTTTTATTATTACTTCATCTGCATTTGAACTTCTGTTTTTTTTTTTCCTTATGGTATCATCCCTCATTCAGCCCTGTCATCTGAGTCTTATTATTGGTTGCAAAAGGGCAAAATCCTTTAACCATTGTTTCTACATTCATACTTTGATTTTGGTACGTACAGCATATTTGATTTTTTTAGTCTTGTTCATCCCGCTCATTGTTTGATTTACATTTTTTTTATGCTTTCATTAATTCCAGCGCAGGAGAATCTTTTAATGGATTCCAATGTTCGTGATTATTAAACAGATTGAACTTCATCAATCCTTTTTCAATATGGTGGTATTTCACCCTGAATATAATCTTTGCAACAAACACGTCCTGCAGACTGCAGGAGACTGCGTGTCCCTAAGCAATAATCCAAAATGAAACTGGACCCAAAATTGGCGGAATAAAGATGGTAGAAGGAAGAGAAAACGACCATTTTTGTTGTGACAAAGAACCGGGTCAGAGAGCAAGGCGCCCTTGCAAATCGCCTTCAGGAGTACTCAACAGCTATATCCTTGACAGCACGCAAAAGCAGAGAGATAGAATGTAAAGTGGTCTCCTATTAATGGAGTTTATTGGAATAATAATGATATGACTGTACTTCACTGTTTAATCTGATGGTGATGATCTAATTATTTTCTCAGGTTGGGTTTGATAGTGTGAAATTTATTCCCTGGTTGTGGGTACAAGTCTGGGTCCAGCTTGATTTTGGGTTATTGCGTGGGGACACGCAGTCTCCTGCAGCAAGTATTTGTTGCAAAGATTATAGTCAGGGTACCGATTGTTTGAAAGTGGGTCAGAAAAGTTTTTTTTTTTACTTGTCAGATAATTTATCTTGTTGGATTTTAATACATTATATATATATGTATATAGTAATCTATATATATATATATATTATAATTATATATATATATATTAATCTACAGTTGTTATGTATTGGTATAACTGAATCACGAAAGTTTGGAACGTGATAAATCCATAAATAAAGGTATAAGCCACGAAGGAAAAACAAACAACGGAGTTTCTGCAAGATCTTTCGACTGAACGTCCTTTAGGACGTTCAGTCGAAAGATCTTGCAGAAACTCCGTTGTTTATTTTTCCTTCGTGGCTTATACCTTTATACAACACATATATATATATATATATATAGTATATATATATATATATATATATATATATATATATATAAATATATATATATATATATATATATATATATATATATATGTGTGTGTGTGTGTGTGTGTATATGTGTGTATTATCATGAACAAAGAATGCAAACGAGCATTTTATGTAAAATTTTCCAGTAACTGACAAACTTCAGGAAAATAAATTTGCCTGACCAATAAAGATGTTTAAATCTTAAACATAACAATAACTGATAAGCAGTCAAGCATAACATAACTAAATTCCCCTTTTCAGACTTCCAGGTCATACAGAAGTATTCAGAATCAAAGCGTTTCTTTAAGTGAGTCAATAGGATCAGTTTAAAGTGACGCAATGTAATTTTTGCTAACTGCAGTAACACAGTACTAAGCAGAGTACCCATATATGGAAGTAGCTCTTGGTACCATTACTTCCAGAGTGTGGACATCTGCCGTCTGTTTATTTCCCGAGTAATTTTATTTTTTTTATTTTCAAGAGACGGGTTTGCCATAATTTATTCTCTGTCTCATTGTTTCTGTTCGTTGGGATAAGTTCAGAGGTCCACACCAGGCCTCATATCCTCGAACATATCACCTGTTATTACCCACTAATCACAAATACAGGCACATGCACTAACCAGTCAGTCAAGTAGAAAATAATTAGAAGGGAGAAATATTGTACATGTATTATATATAGGTTTATAATTATATTTAATATATATATATATGTATATATATATATATATATACATACATATAGTATATATGTATATATATGTGTGTATGCGTGTGTGTATATATATAGAGGTGAGAGAGAGAGAGAGAGTGAGCGAGAGAGAGAGAGAGAGAGAGAGATTATAGAGAGAGGAGATGTTATTACGTTAATACTTACATTGTAATGTCATTATTCACCAGTTATTACCAAATGTTAATAGAAGTTAACGAAAATAATATGTCCATAATAGAGCTAAAGATATATATATATATTATATATATATATATATATATATATATATATAATATTATATATATATATGATCCTGGAAAGGTCGAAAACACGAGGCCTTTAGATTCCCTTCCGTCCAGGGCTCCTCTTGACAAACAAACATCATATTTAAGGCGATAGTAGCCGTGGTTTCATGTCAGTGTTGCCACGATACGGTATCATCTGACAGACGCTTGCTAGATAATCATAGTCCCCCATTTTTTTTTTTTTTTTTTTTTTTTTTTTTGTTTTTTTTTTTTTTTTTGGCGACCATGAAAAGGATGAGGCTTATATCCAAAGGTATTAGAGGCAGCATTCCTGAGGTGACGGATTATAAAGTGACGTATGGACCTAATCTAGTGTTTCGTCGCTCCTACTCGTATGAATGACTTTTGTTTGAATGCTTGACTGGGAAATATTCGCCAGTCGTCAGATAATTCGCATTAGCTTGTTTGTGAAGATTATTGCTAGCCAGTCAGTGACAACTGCGGGGCATCATTTTTATTGTTTTATTAACGGAGTCAAAGTGCTGATTGAAACCCGTTACTTACTTAAACATTTATTTCATGGTGTCCCCTGTAACTTTCTACTTGCAATGAGACATTTGTCACGTGGTTTTCCGCCTCTCTCTAACCCATTATTGCCTAAAGCAGACTGCTAAATAGCGTTGAATGCTTTAATAATTACGGCTTTTATTTCAATAAAGAAGGATTTGACCTAATACTCAAATTTTCCGTTCAATTGCTCTTTTTACAAAAATAATTATTTTGTCTGCTTTTTTAATATTTTAAACTGCAAGGTAACGCGTCCGAGATTTTCTCAAACCAATTTCTCTGACGTATGGAAGGGACACAATGAAACCAACTACCCGGTTGTTTTGTTTGTGTGCGCGCGTGTACGTGTGTTTTTCTGTCTGCGTGTGTGCGCGCCCTGGTTGCCTTAACGTATTAACATCACACAGAATTTTAAGATAGCGAAGCAATTGCTTAAGAACCTTCTATATTAAAAGGCAATCTGGACATTATTGACTTATTATCATTGAACATTTCAAGGTGAGATGACCTTTATTGCTGTGGTGGCAGCATCCTTTTTTTTATATAAATTAATCATTTATTTTTATTTAGCAACTGGGTATACAGCAAAAAAAAAAAACTTTAACTGTGAATGTTGATGATCGAATGAAGGTCGCTCGCGAAAAATATCAATTACTGGACTGGATTCGCCAAACGTACAGCAAATAGTAAATATTAATATGCAACTTTACCGCTCAAGCATAAAACATAATAATTTTTAACAGGTCATGCTGTTATCAAATTGATTTTTTTTTCTAAAATCACATTTACTGCATTATAAAAAGAGACTGTGGTGCTAAAACGGTACATTAAAGTTCCCAAGCTCCCACATAAAGTAAAACAGTAGCTTAATGAATATATATCTAGAATGACTTTGCCTCCATCAGAAAGCCAACGAAGAAGAAGACGTTGCTGTTGTCTTCTTCTAAATGTATTTCCTTCCCCGTTCAACACTTTCACTTCGTTATCATCTTCGAGATATAATACACCAAGTAAAAAAAGAAGAAAAAAAGGCGTTATCTTCAAACCGGTACCGGCTGACTGCAAACATTTTTGCCTATTGTAAAGAGATGTTTATGTAACGAGGCTTGTTTGAGAGGGATGTCCGCGTGCACTTGCTTGAGTACTCTCTGTTACGAGTGTGCCGAGTTGATGGGTTCCGATAAAGATTCCCCAGGTACACGACGCTTACGCAACACCTTATCGAGTTATAGTTAATTTTCTCCGTGTGCGTTATACCATCGTTTCTTCTTAAGAAAAGGAGAGAGAGAGAGAGAGAGAGAGAGAGAGAGAGAGAGAGAGAGAACGAGCGAGCGAGCAGAGAGAGAGAGAGAGAGAGAATTCTTATCGAATAAAAGGTATATCAACCTTTGTACTATTGTTGCATACTATACTTTTTAAAATATTATTTTATGAAAGAGAGAGAGAGGGTGGGCCATTTTCAAATGATATGTATATTCGCCTTGTGCATTACAGCACATTATTTTCTCTGTAAGATAGACAAACAGAGAGAGAGAAAGAGAGAGAGAGAGAGAGAGAGAGAGAATCCGAGCGCAAGTTGTTAACCACGCGCTTTCTTAATGACCTTCTTCGTGTGGGGAGCGAGTATTGTGGTTAAGAGGCTGCTAATAGTTTGTCAGTTACAGATGTTCGAGTGAGGTCATCTGGGAGTGATTTGTGAGTCAAAATTAGGTGCTCTGAGCCATCTTGATCTGGCCGACATGCTGTATATGAGGATGAATGCTTATTTCCTCTTGCAGATGAGGAAGAAATCGCCTTCATAATTTAGGCGGTGTCTCACGAGTCTAGTTTCAGGCTTGTTTTATGCAATTTGCTTCCAAACTTTGCTCAGAGTGGCCGATATTAGTGCCATGATGGACTACCTGAAGCGTAGTTTTTTTTTTTCTTTTACAGAATGCATAAAATTCCAGACAGTGTGATTATGTGGCAACACTTCCTCATTTTCATTATCATCTTTGTCTGAACTCACTTATAGATTTATATTCCTCGTGGTGTAATAGCTTAAGGTAAACTTAAGGTAAACTCTCCCTAACTTAGCAGGTGAAAGATCGAAATCCATCTGGAATGGTTAGAGTTGCTTCATGTAATATCCTCTGGGGGCGGGGGGCGGAAGAGGGGGGAGTGCCCTCACTTCACCTCATGCGGTGTACTGTAGGGTTTCTCGCGGCATCCCTTTGGCGACCTGCTGCAACCCTTTTTCATTCGTTTTACTGTACCTCCATTCCTATTCTCTTTCTTCCATCTTTCTGTCCACCTTCCTTTAACAGTTTTCTCAGTGTAACTGCTAGCTTCTCGTTTTGTTGCGCCTTTAAAACTTTTTTTACTTTCGATTTCCCTTTCGGCGCTGAATGTCTTCATAGGTCTCAGCGCTTGGCCTTTGTCTTAAATTTTATATTCAAAGTTTGCCGGAGAAAGTTCATCCAAAAAGTGAGAGAAAGGGGAAAGATTAAAAGATCATTTATTTAATAGTAGATAATACCCTATCATGTGAATGGGATTCTTAATTAACATTGATATAATCACAGTTTACTAAACTACGCTAATCGTGGGGAAATCTACGGGAATTGTTGTAAGCGTTACACATTCCTTGATGGCACTCACTATCATTTTACATTTTGTTTCTCTCTGGCAACGGGAACAGCCTAAGTCGGGTTAAAAAGTAGCCTACACCACTAAGATTCCGACTTTGGGACGATTCGGACGATTTTGTGTGTGTGTGTGTGTGTGTGTGTGTGTGTAGGACTTACACTGTACGAGAAATTTGATAAAACAGACACACTGGATATGTTTACATTTAGTGTAAATTATTATTATTATTATTATTATTATTAGATTCACTTCGTTTTAACGGTTTTTGTGCCGTCTTTGAAAATAAGGTCAGATGACCCCATGAGGTTGAAATAATAGAATTTCAAACTATTTTAGGCTTCCGGGCAACGCAGGGCTCATTAAAAAAGGTATATGGTTTTGATCCTCGCCTCGTTGTCTCATTTTGCTAATTTTGGACTTGGACCTAAAGGGAATTTTAATGTACTACAGGCGGACACACGGATACTCCCATTATCGTACAACATAAGCTGCTAAAGGAAGAAGGCCCTACTTTCCCTTGAGTTTTTGTGCCGTTAGTAACCTCTCAATAATCAACCAGTTCCCTTCTCTCAGTTCGAATAGACTATTTGGTAATAAACTTTGTTTGAACCTATAACTAAAAATATCTCAGGGAAGTCAAACTTGATCAATTTTAGCCCTGCAATTTTTTCAGACTTTATGGATTTAAAGTGGATTGAAACGCACCTCATTTTATGTTGCGAAGGAGATATTTAGAGGCAGGTATAGATTATGCAAATCGTGGTAAACTGCATGTTGCCAGTGCATACTTATATTTTAAATATTTATGTTTCACGACTGCAGTAGCTTATGAGTTTATAAATAATTCATATCTATAAATGTTGATGGAATAAGTCTCAGTTTTATAGATATTATAATAAATATATTGTAATATACGGTCACAATAAAAGAAAAAGTAAGTCATTTTCAACATTGAGTCATTTATTTAAAAGCTTAGAAATTGTTATTAGGACTTTGGAAATTACAGCGAACTCTAGAGATATTGTGTAAATCACTGACTTTAAAGGATGAATTTGCGATTACTTTTTGCGATGCTTGTAAGTTTGAATGCTACGTAATCGTGCTGTGGCAAGTTGCTCGGAGGTGTACTGTTGGTTGGTTAGATTCCAGGGCTAATGCGATGATCGTAGTTGATTCCGCCAAGATTTACTTTTTTGATCCCTCAGGATCCTCACTGACTGGTGATTCACAAATTCATCATCAAAAGACAGCCTAAGGTTAACTGCTTCTAAATGGTCACTTACGCATTCATGAAAGAAGCAAACAGAATGTAACATAGGCGATTTCAGTCCATTCCCTAATCTTTAGGCAACAGGGTCACCAGTCCATGAGAGAGGAAGAATGAGAGGATGATCTGGAACAGAGCTATTGCAGTTTCTCGCTTCAGGTGATCAGTCATGCTCTAACAATCTTGTGAGTTGTGACCCACAATGATTATCGTGATCTGCAGATATCTCTAGGACCCTTCATGTTTACGGATCCACACATTCTCTTTGTAATCCTAATCAAGATAACCGTTTCATTTAATACAAACAAGGGAGATCTCGGGTGGTGAGAAAGGGCACTCCTCGAAGTTTTGTGATATGTTGTTCAGTATGATTTTCCTGGAATGAATTCAAGTTTTAAAAACTGTCATCAAATACCAACCGGACTCTTTGCTCATGCCTTTTTGTTTTTATGTCTTTCATTTAATTTCTCTATTGGCATAGCACTGTTACTAGAGGGGTTTTATGGGTACCTCGGTTGTTGCAGAAATGGAAAGGAATTTAAACATTCATCATGTTCCGTTTTAAGAATTATTTAGGAGTCAGTGTAGCGTTTTTGTAAGTTTTAAATGAATACATACGAGTAATATGTACACACATAGGTACACACACATATATATAGATAGATAGACGGATAGACTGATAGAAATGTTTATATATGTATGTATGTATACCAGTACTTGTGAATGTATGGTATGTGTGTGTGCGTAAGATTAGGAGGATAAGAAGACTTTCCATGAAATTTAAAGTTGAAATGCATAATGGAATTCCAGAACCGCCCCTCTTTTATGAAAACCGATATTCTATTGTGAATGAAAGAAAAAAGGTTGAAACTGTAGATTTGAAGTGTTTGTTCACTCTGCGTGAAGTAAAATGTGTTAAAATAGTGAAAACTTTGTAGATATGTAAAAGAAGTGGTAAAAGGGTTATTGCAGGATAATAGATGGTCCTGTTATTAATTATATTAATGCACAGAACGATGCTGTAAATGATAAAGTTTATATATATATATTATATATATATGTATATATATATATATATATATATATATATATATATATATATATATATATTTATTTATTTTTTATTTATTTATTTATTTATATTTAAGTATATAAGTATATATGTGTGTTTGTGTAGTGTGGGTGAATGAGAAATCCTTGTATATTAAAAGGGTAAGACATGTAATAATATTAAAATGAAAATAAATTTTTTTTATGGTTTTGACTTAATATTTTCCATTCATCATCAAGATATTTCTACTGTGGTAAATTAGAAAAAGAGTGATAAGAGGGACACACATGGCTATCACTGTCTACTATAATTAATTCTCGGCAAATAAGAAGAGGCATTTACAACTGTCGGAGTGATAATCATATCGTGAACAAGAAGGGATGAAAAAATTGTAGAATCCCATTAGGTACATCCTCCTGCACAGATCCACACCCAAAGGATTGATAAGAAAACAAGCTTCTGCTTATCAATCAAATGCCCGTCGATGCTGGAAAGAGGGATTCAAAGATACCACAACTCCATTAACACTTCCAGTGACTTCTCTTTCTATCTTCTGAATTATCATCTTCGGGACGAGGACCTCCCCATCCTTGCTGGAAATCTTCAGTTTCCATCATTCGGTTAAAGGACCTTCGTGTTTTTCTCTTTTCTTTCGTTAAACTTGGAAATGAAAAGAGCAGGAGCCTTTGCCAGAACAGTCCCGCATGACACTGGTCTTAGTCTTCATTGTTACCTCTCTTGTGTTGCTCCTCGTCAGTTTGGTCTTGTCTTTATGAAGTTTATGCAGACTTTACACGGGGTTATCTTCCCCTGGGCCTACTCTCTAACTACTTCTTCCACCTAACTTCTCATTACCAACCAGGGTTTCCTATCTCCTGCATGCTTTCGGCTTTTCCTGCTCCCTGCATTCTCTAGGATTTAATGAAATGTAATATATGCGCGTTTTTTCGTGTCTTAAAATTTAAGCAAAATGCTGTACCTTTCACACAGGTGGGACCTGTTCCTAATTTCCATTACCACCCAAGAACCAAATAGATCTTGATACCACCGAGCGTTATGAAGGTGGTCGCCCGTGTAATTGTTAATGATACGTGAATCGTATGCAAATGAGACTCATCTGAAAGGAGGCGACAAGGGTGGGGATTGCGTGTGAGCCTACGCTGTCTAACAACTAGCTAAAATCCGCCATGGGTTATTAATACTTGTTGATGGTGATTAGCTTCTCTGGAAGGGATTACTCATGAGGACGGTTTCCTCTTCTTCTGGAAAAGTTGGAGGTCCATTGCGGGCCAAGTTTGGAAATCATAAAATAGTTCGAATTTTGTTGTTACACGATAACAAGCTTGAGAATAAAGAACGTTAGTTAAGATGCAAAGATTTTCAGGAAACTTTTCAAAATCGAAGGAGGAGAGGAAAAAACAACGAGACTTTGGAGATCCTTCCTGGGCAGACTTTGAAATATCGAGATGATACCTCGCAAAAATGCTTTGCATAATACAAAATATTAATTTAATGTTTGTGAAATGATCAGAGGCCGATCAAAATAATGATAGACGCAACCCTAAACTAGAAAGGCCGATGGAAAAGGGAAAAGTAACGTCGTTGTTTAGTCAGACCTTTGGAGCAAAAGTAGGAAAGGAAAGGTGAAAGGGTTGGGACTTCCTCCGGTCATAAGTAAGATTCGCCGTTGATGACGTAGGGATGATTGTAAGATTAATGTAATTAAGAAAATACATTGATCACTAAGTTAAGCTTATTTTCCTCTATTTTAGCACCCAAGCTACAAATAATGTAAAGGCTATGTATATATTTTATTTTTCCGGTCTTTTCATCGCCACTCTGCCCGGTTTCTCCGGATAATCAGCCTCTTCCATTATTTAAGAGAAGTATTCATACATTTTTTATTTTCTAAAATATCCCACATTTATAATTGGGCATTAATTAGAATACATTAATGTTGTCAACTTATTGAAGCATTTGTCCTTTATGTGCAAATAAGAATGAATTAATGTTAATTTTGTCAGTATTTTGCGTGACTCTCCTAGTTATGCTTTAAGTGCTTGATCGTGCAAGAACTGCCTGTGCAAAACACTTCCTCGTTTCTGCTAGTTAGGAAGAGACCAGTGGTTCTTATCAGGTCTCTTATACCCTTTAGCAGCTGCCAAAATTGATAAGAACCGCGTAAACTATCAACCATCTAACTCTTCCACTTCAAAAGTCACTCCACCCGCCTACTAAAAAATGCATTCCAGAGGCGACATAGTGTTTGTCGTGAACAACTTTTAAACTGACTT